>NC_092337.1:125540000-125840000 GCF_046630445.1 Rutidosis leptorrhynchoides
ACTTTCATCTTTTTCCTCATTATCATCATCATATAATAACATCATCAAACCGTCATCATTAAATCATCAATTAACATATACTATTTATCATCTTCTCTATTCATCATTAACATCCTTAGCAGCTTAAAAGTAGTGGTATTCCAATGATTCTTGTTGGGTAATCATGACAGGAACAGTAACCCGAAATCATTTAGCAACAACAAATAAAAATGGTGGTCCACGGTTGAAGGTGACCGGTGGTTAGTGGTAATTAATGGTGATTTGAGGTGATGAGTTCACGAATAAGTAAAAAAAGTTGTAGGAAGGTGGTTCATGGTTCTTGATGGGTCACAAAGGTGGTAATAAGGTGATGTGTTTTTGGTTGATGGTCGTGATAGTCTTAAACAGAAAAGTAGCCGTAAATGGTGATAGTGAGTGGATGTTGTTATCGAATGAAAAACAGGAATAGGAAAATATTGATTTGGTGTTGTTTGGCTCGTCAACTAACAAACATGAATTAGTTTTATGTGTTTTGCGAAAAGTAGCAATAGTAACTAAGGTATCGAGCAACATGATGATGGTGGGTTTAGGTTTATAATTGAAACAGATATAGAATATAGTAGCAGTTTGAAACAGTGTTAGTTGCAGGGGTGTGTGTGTGTTATTCTATCATGAAGGAAAAGAATTCTTACAGCTGCACTACTTAACAAAAATACGAAGTTAAATAGTGGGTTGTGGTTCGTTATTTGCAGAACAGCGAGTAGCAACTTTGATTTGTTATTTGATAGTTTTAAACAGAAAGAAATATCTAAGTAGCAGTAGTAAAACACGCTAGGTTATTGTGGTGTTGAAGATAGTGAAGTGGTGGTGACTCTTCGGTTATGATGGACGATGGAGGTAAGCTAAAGTGATGAGTTGATGGTGTTTTTGGGCAGTGAATTGTGGTGGTCATATGGGTGGTTTCAAGGTGGCCGTGGGTTTGATGTTTACCGACAAAGAAATTGAATTGTAAACCGAAACAAGAATGATTTTGGGTTATTAGCATTTTATCGAGCAAGATACAAAGTAAGCAATGTGTGTGTTTCGTTTTCTTGAACGTAAATAGAAACAAACGGAAGTGGAAATGGGTTGTAGATTATGATGATGGTTGTGATCAATGAAGTGGTGATGGTTTATTGTGGTGGTTCTCGGTGATCGTACAGGGTGATAAAAGAAGATAGAAATGGAAGGGAGATGGTTATGAGAAGTGATGGTTGAGGTGGTATGGTGGCTCAAGTTGACAGGAAATAAGAAAGTATCCCAAGTTGTTGCTTCCCATTTGCACTTCTAATCTATATATATATCTTATATCTTCTGCATATATGAATATGTATATTGTATATGTGATAGTGGGTTAAGGAGTCAAAAAACCAATAGTAAAAGGGTGTCCATAATTTAAATCTCGTGAACTCTTGTTGGTTGTATACTACCGACAGTTTCCACGGATAGTGTATTGTACTCCGTTGCTAATCAGTGGCTGATACAAGTTCTCAGAAAAATCTCAAAATTTTAAAATAAATTCCTTTATTTATTTCAGTCATTATGGTATAAAATTCGATCATTAATTTATTAAATAAAATTTACATCAACTGTCCCTCTCAATTCTGGGTAAAATATAAAAAGTGTTAAAACTTAATAACTAGATCCTAAATACATTTTTAGTAAGCCTAAAATTTATAGAACTCATTTTCGGATCACCGTTTATTTTAAAATAATATAAGTTCGAATTAAACTTCTCTAAATAATAATCGAAACGTCTAACGAGTATTACAATCATTAAATAATTATATTTAATATACTCTATACATATATTTATATTTATTCTTATATGTATACACATTTATTTACAAATAATGGTTCGTGAATCGTCGGGAGTAGTCAAAGATTAAATGAGTCCATACAAACAGTTCAAGAATTTTATGACTCAACAATATAGACTTTGCTTATCGTATCGAATTCATATAAAAATTAAGTTTAAATTTAGTCAAAAATTTCCGGGTCATCACAGTACCTACCCGTTAAAGAAATTTTGTCCCGAAATTTTATCGAGGTCGTCATGGCTAACAATAAAAATGTTTTCATGACGAATATTAGTTGATAAATAGAGTTTTATCATTATTGATTAATATAGATAAAACCATTCGATTTTTGTGAAGCGTACGAGAGAAGCTGTCACAAAAGAGTGAGATAGAGATTTAACTTTTGACGTAGTCACGGTGGATTTTCGATATTCAAGGGATTTAGAGAAATCTTTTAAATCTATATAAGATTTGATTCTTCGGTAAATAAGGAAATTATGATCCTTTTTAATTAAATACGGTAATCTACCTCGATTACTACGTCTGATATTTCACTATAAATTCTCCTTCTTTGTTTCCTTACTGTCACCATTCTCATCTGACTTTACTCAATCCCAACTTTCAAAAGATTGTGGAAATGCTCCATCCCGTTTTGATTCTTGATATTTTCCTGATTATCGTATCTGTCATTCTTCTTTTCCATTTACCGCCGGAGGAATCTATTCACTTTGTAGTGAACCGAACTTTTCCATGTTTATATATATTAAATGAGATTGGTATTTACATAATTAAATGTTTCCAACATGATAAGCAATCAAACTTGTTAAGACTTGATTATTTGAAATGAGTTTCATATAGACAATTGACCACCCAAGTTGACCGGCGATTCACGAACGTTAAAAACTTGTAAAAACTACATGATGTTATATAAATGGATATATATATAGTTAACATGAGATTATGATAAGTAAGTATATCCATAAATATGTTAATAATGAGTTATATACAAACAAATGAGATTATTGATTTAAGAAACTCGAAAATGATATATATATAACGATTATCGTTATAACAACGTCTTACTAAATACATATGTATCATATTAAGATATTGTAACACTATATTTAACATGATAAAATGATAATTAAGTAAATCATTAAGTGTGTTAACAATGAACTACATATGTAAAAACAAGACTACTAACTTAAGGATTTCGAAACGAGACATATATGTAACGATTATCATTGTAATAGTATTTTAACATATATATATATATATGATGTTAAGATATATTTATACACCATGTTATTATGATAACATACCAATTTAACATCTTATTTAAGTATTATAACAATGGATTAATTACATTTAACAAGATCGTTAACTTAAAGGTTTCAAAACAACACTTACATGTAACGACTAACGGTGACTTAACAACTCAGTTAAAATGTATATACATGTAGTGTATTAATATGTATTAGTACACTTTTGAAAGACTTCAAGACACATATCAAAGTACTTCTACTTAGCAAAAATGCTCACAATTACATTCTCATTCATTTTCATCAACAATTCTACTCGTATGTACCCGTATTCGTACTCGTACAATACACAGCTTCTAGATGTATTTACTATTGGTATATACACCTTTAATCATTCATTCTTAGCAACCATATTAGAGTTAAAAATATGTGGAACCATTATTTAACAACTTGTATGACTATTGAGCTAAAAACAAACTTAAGGGTCTTTTTTTTCTTTATAACAAGTAATCCCGTTTTTATGATTTCACCCCATTTTTTCCATTCCATTTTCTCATACTTACACTCCAAATTCTCTCTCAAAATACTCCTAACCTCATACTTGATTATCTTCAAGCATTTTCACCATCTTTTAGCTTCAATTACAAGCTTTAATCATCATAAAAACAACCATTCAGGAAACACTTCAAGAAATCTTTCAAACTTGCTAGCTTACTTCCAATCTTGCAAATCCATTTCAAGTGATCATCCAATCTCAAGAAATCTTTCTTATTTACAGTAAGATATCTTTCTAATTTAAGGTAATACTCATACTCAAACTTTGATTCAATTTCTATAACTATAACAATCTTATTTCGAGTAGAAATCTTACTTGAACTTGTTTTCGTGTCATGATTCTACTTCAAGAACTTTCAAGCCATCCAAGGATCCTTTGAAGCTAGATCTATTTTTTTCTTTTCCAGTAGGTTTATCCACAAAACTTGAGGTAGTAATGATGTTCATAACATCATTCGATTCATACATATAAAGCTATCTTATTCGAAGATTTAAACTTGTAATCACTAGAACATAGTTTAGTTAATTCTAAACTTGTTCGCAAACAAAGTTAATCCTTTTAACTTGACTTTTAAAATCAACTAAACACATTTTCTATATCTATATGATATTATAACTTAATGATTTAAAACCTGGAAACACGAAGAACACCGTAAAACCGGACATACGCCGTCGTAGTGAAATCGGGGGCTGTTTTGGGTTAGAAAAATAAAAACTATCTTAATCTTTGAATTGGAGGTTTGTTTTCTGGAAAAAATGATATTACATATGAACATGATACTATATCCAAAAATCAGGGTTAAACACAAAGTGGAAGTATGTTTTTCAAAATGGTCATCAAGATGTCGTTCTTTCGACGGAAATGACTACCTCTTTAAAAAATGGCTTGTAACCTGTATTTCTGACTATAAACTTATACTTTTCTGTTTAGTTTCATAAATTTCAGTTCATTATGAAACCATAGAAACTTTAATCACTCAAAACGGATTTGAAATGAAGAAATGACGGGTAAAACAAAATTGGATAAATTTGCTAGTTTTAGCTACGAAAATTTTGTAACAAATCTAGACTAAACATATCCTAACTAATTTATATTGTATTATACATATTATGTAATCTTGGGATACCATAGACACGTATGCAATGTTTTGACATATCATATTGACCCATCTATATATATTTCGGAACAACCATAGACACTCTATATGCAGTAATGTTTGAGTTAGCTATACAGGGTTGTGGTTGATTCCAAAATATTATATATACTTTGAGTTGTGATCTAGCCTGAGACTTGTATACACTGGGTCGTGGATTGATTCGAGATAATATACATTGATTTATTTCAGCACATCTAACTGTGGACAACTAGTTGTAGGTTACTAACGAGGACTGCTAACTTAACAAACTTAAATCATAAAAACGTAATAAAAAATGTTGTGAATATATTTAAATCATACTTTGATATATATGTACATATTTGTTATAGGTTCGTGAATCGACCAGTGGCCAAGTCTTATTTCCAACAAAGGAAAAATCTGTGAAAGTGAGTTGTAGTCCCACTTTTAAAATCTATTATTTTTGGGATGAGAATACATGCAGTTTTATAAATGTTTTACAAAATAGACACAAGTGATCAAAATTACATTCTATGTTGAATTATCGAACCGAATATGCCCCTTTTAGCTTGGTAGCCTAAGAATTGGTGTTTATTATAATTGCCACCAATTGACGAAAACCCTAAAGATAGATCTATTTGGCCCAACAAGCCTCATCCGAGTTACGGATGCTTTAGTACTTCGATTTATCATGTCCGATGAGAGTCCCGGAATGATGGGGATATTCTATATGCATCCTGTTAAGGTCGGTTACCAGGTGTTCATCATATGAATGATTTTTATGCAGATTGCATGTTGTTTATGAGAAATGGAAATATGAAATCTTGTGGTCTATTATTACGATTTGATAAATATATAGGTTAAACCTATAACTCACCAACATTTTTGTTGACGTTTAAAGCATGTTTATTCTCAGGTGATTATTAAGAGCTTCCACTGTTGCATGCTAATTTATGGACAAGAGTTGGAGTCAGCATGCTTGTATAATATTGTTTAAAAACTGCATTCGAAGACTTAAATTGATGTGTAATATTATTGTAAACCATTATGTAATAATCGTGTGAAAACGCTATATTTTAGATTATCATTATTTGATAATCGTCGTAATATTTTTAAACCTTTATCGATAAAATAAAGGTTATGGTTTGTTTTAAAATCGAATGCAGTCTTTGAAAAACGTCTCATATAGAGGTCAAAACCTCGCAACGAAATCAATTAATATGGAACGTTTATAAATCGATATGAACGGGACATTTCAGTTGGTCTCCGAGCATTGGTCTTAGAGAACCAGACATTTACATTAGTGTGTCTTATCGAGTATGTAGGATGCATTAGTGAGTCTGGACTTCGACCGTATATTTTTCTTTAAAAATGATTGCTTAACACTTTTTGTTGAAAACTATATATATTTAACATGTAAATATTATGTGATATATTAATCTCTTAACGTATTTGATAATGTGTGATAGATGTCTACCTCTAGTACAAATCACATCGACTCACCTAATAATAATGAAGAGTCGAATATATTTTGGGAAGATTCACAAATTCCCGAAGAGGAACCGGAAGAAGAGGAACCGTAAGAGGAGGAACCGGAAGAGGAGGAACCGGAAGAAGAGGAACCGGAAGAAGAGGTTCCGGAGGGGGAAATTTTAGGAACCACTGAAAAACAGACAAATAAAAGAAAACCCAAAACTATTGGACCAAAATTAATAATGGTCAATGGTGTTTTCGCCGAGAAAGCAAAATATTGGGAAGATTACCAATTTTCCGATGAATCGGATCCCGATGAGGATTCTGATGATGTTATAGAAATTACCTAGACCCAATTTGAAAAAGCAAAAGAAAATAATAAGGGAAAGGGCATCATAATAGAGAAACCTGGTTCCAACCCCGATGAACTTTATATGTATCGTCAACACCCGTATTTCTTAAGTTGTAACAATAACTCGGGAACCTCTAAGCCACCAGGTTTTTCTAAACCATTTGTTAAAACAACGGCTCGTATTAGAGGAACATCATATATCTCTAGAAAATTAGCAAAACGAAACAGGTCCGAAGAGGAAGAAACTAGTGAGTCGGAATAAAGAGTTGTAATCATGAGGTGTAAAATATGTAAAATAAGTGTGCTTGTACTTTTCTTGTTGTATGTGAAAATTTCTTGTATTATTATCTTTTACGAATCTAATTCTCGTCTGTTTTACAGTATAAAAACACAATGGACGTTAAGGATAGAAAACCAAAAATTTTAGAAGACCTACCCGGGGACATGATTGATAAAATCTTGTCTAAAGTTGGTTAGAATTTGTCGGCACAATTATTTAAGGCAAAATTAGTTTGTAGAACATTTGAAGAATGTTCCAGGCATGCCTTAGTTTATAAAAGGATTTCATTTGAAATATGGGGTATATCACATTGGGGACACCGTAAGTTACGCCGTGTTTTCTTTAAAGCGTTAAATGCGGGAAACCCAAATGCAATTTTACGCTACGGGTTAAGAACCTATTTTGACACAACATATCCCAACGTAGGACGTCGTTAGTTAGAAAGAGCTTCTAACATGCAACATAAAGAAGCATGTTATGCTTACGGGTTAGTGATGTTCGCTTCTCACCAAAGTGAGAAAAAGAACATCGAATTACAACTTTTAAATAAAACCTTCCCACAAGTGATGGATTCAGTAGTTGGGGTAAGAAACAAGGTTTTTAGATTGTTACGGGGCTGTTGGGCATTACGAAACCCTCGTCCCTTTGACGACGTTACAACATGCTGTCTTGTCAATGGCCATAATGGTTATGTTCCACAAGACCAAGGATGGAAAGTAGTCTTAGTAAAACCAGAATGCATGACTTGTTTTTGGACTTATGAATTACGTATTTTTATTGCCTTTGCTGAACGACTTGCGTATTAACTAGGATTGTTGTCACAACTGTTTTGTATCAAAGTCATTGTGTGCTATATTTCATGCTATATGTAAAATAGCAGTATTGTAAATTTGTAAAAATATTGTATAAAAGTTTGAACGCGAAATATTATTGTATTTAGTTTTTCATATAAAATCGTAGTAGTTGAATTGTATAGTAGCTACTAAGTATGAACTTAACGGGTAGGTATTACCCGAATTAAAACTTATAAAATGCTAATATGAAGAAAAAGCTTTTATAAAAGAGTTCATATTATGCTACGAAATACTATTGACTACTCTTAAATTCTATATGATCAACTCAATTCTTTTGGCTATTTTTGAAGGAAATGGCACCGACGACTCGTCAGAACTTGAACATGAGTGAGGAAGACTTCCGTGTTTTCCTTGCTACGAACATAGCCGCAGTGCAGGCCGCAATGCAAAATAACAACAATAACTCTGGTTCTAGCAGTGGAACTAATTCCACAAGAAATCGGGTAGGATGCTCCTACAAAGAATTCACTGCTTGTAAACCTTTAGAATTCGATGGAACCGGGGGTCCAATCGGATTAAAACGGTGGACCGAAAAGGTTGAATCGGTGTTTTCCATAAGTAAATGTATTGAAGAAGACAAAGTAAAGTATGCTACGCATACCTTCACAGGTACTGTGTTAACATGGTGGAACACCTATCTCGAGCTGGTGGGACAAGATGCTGCTTACGCACTACCGTGGTCAGCATTCAAGCACTTGATGAATGAGCAGTATCGTCCCAGAAATGAGATCAATAAGCTTAAGGAAGAGCTTAGAGGATTACGAACGCAAGGTTTCGACATCACCACGTACGAACGACGATTCACAGAGTTGAGCCTATTGTGTCCAAGAGCGTTCGAAGATGAAGAGGAGAAGATTGACGCATTTGTAAAAGGGTTACCAGAAAGGATTCAAGAAGATGTGAGTTCACACGAGCCCGCCTCCATACAAAAGTCAAGTCGAATGGCTCACAAACTCATAAATCAGATTGAGGGAAGGATTAAAGAACAGGCGGCCGAAGAGGCCAACACGAAACAAGTCAAGAGAAAGTAGGAGGAAAACAGTGACAAGAGTTACCAATACAACAACAACAACAACAATCACAACCACAATTCACAACAACTATCCCAACAACCGCAACATCAATCGCAACAACAACAAACTCAATCCCAACAACAACTACAACAAGCGTCCCAATAATAATAACTTCACCAAACGTCCCAACAACAATAACAACCACATCAATCCCAATAGCAATCTCAATAGCAATAATGACAACAACAATCAGAAAATTCCATGCTATAGGTGTGAAGGATATCATCCGGGTAAATTTTGTGAAGTAGTATGTACCAAATGTAATAGGAAGGGTCATGCTGCAACGAAGTGTGAAGCATTCGGACCAGTTACTAAAAGAACAAATACTGCCCACATTATTTGTTTTGGATGCGGAAAGAAGGGCCACTACAAAACTACGTGCCCAAACCAGGGAAATAATAATGGCAAAGCCATGGGAGAGTTTTTAACATTAATGCAGAAGAAGCGCAGGAAGACCCGGAGCTTGTTAGGGGTACGTTTCTTATCGATGAAAAACCTGCTTATGTTTTATTTGATTTGGGTGCGGATAGAAGCTATATGAGTAGAGATTTTTGTGCTAAATTAAGTGGTCCATTGACGTCTATGAATAATAAATTTTTACTGGAATTAGCAAACGGTAAATTAATTTCGGCAGATAAAATATGTCGGAATCGAGAAATTAAACTGGTTATCGAAACGTTTAAGATTGATTTGATACCAGTAGAGTTAGGGAGTTTTGATGTGATAATTGGCATGGACTGGTTGAAAAAGAAGAGAGCAGAGATCGTATGTTACAAAAATGCAATTCGCATTGTACGAGAAGAAGGAAAACCCTTAATGGTGTATGGAGAAAAGAGCAACGCGAAGCTAAATCTTATTAGTAACTTGAAGGCGCAAAAGCTAATAAGAAAAGGTTGCTATGCAGTTCTAGCACACGTTGAGAAAATACAAACCGAAGAGAAGAACATCAATGATGTTCCCGTCATAAAAGAATTTCCCGATGTATTTCTGAAAGAATTACCGGGACTACCTCCACACCGATCTGTGGAATTTCAAATAGATCATGTACTAGGAGCTGCACCAATAGCTCGTGCTCCATACAGACTCGCATCCAGTGAAATGAAGGAACTCTAAAGCCAACTACAAGAACTTTTAGAACGTGGTTTCATACGACCAAGTACATCACCATAGGGAGCTCCTGTTTTGTTTGTTAAAAAGAAGGATGGTACATTCAGGTTGTGTATCGACTACTGAGAGTTGAACAAACTTACCATCAAGAACCGTTATCCACTACCGAGAACCGACGACTTATTTGATCAACTACAAGGCTCGTCAGTTTATTCGAAGATTGATTTACATTCTGGGTATCATCAAATGCGGGTGAAGGAGGATGATATTCCGAAGACTGCTTTCAAAATGACTTACGGTCATTACGAGTTTATGGTTATGCCGTTTGGGTTGACTAACGCACCAGCTGTGTTCATGGACCTCATGAACCGAGTGTGTGGACCATACCTTGACAAGTTTGTCATTGTTTTCATCGATGACATACTTATTTACTCAAAGAATGATCAAGAGCACGAAGAACATTTGAGAAAAGTGCTAGAATTGTTGAGGAAAGAAAAACTGTACGCTAAATTTTCAAAGTGTGCATTTTGGTTGGAAGAAGTTCAATTCCTCGGTCACATAGTGAACAAAGAAGGTATTCAGGTGGATCCGACGAAGATTGAAACTATTGAAAAATGGGAAACCCCAAAAACTCCGAAACATATACGCCAATTTTTAGGACTAGCTGGTTACTATAGAAGATTCATCCAAGATTTTTCCAAAATAGCAAAACCCTTGACTGCATTAACGCATAAAGGGAAGAAATTCGAATGGAAGGATGAGCAGGAGAAAACGTTTCAATTGTTGAAGAAAAAGTTAACTACGGCACCTATATTGTCATTGCCTGAAGGGAATGATGATTTTGTGATATATTGTGACGCCTCAAAGCAAGGTCTCGGTTGTGTATTAATGCAATAAATGAAGGTAATTTCTTATGCGTCTAGTTAATTGAAGATTCACGAGCAGAATTATACGACGCATGATTTGGAATTAGGCGCGGTTGTTTTTGCATTAAAGACTTGGAGGTACTATTTATATGGGGTCAAAAGTATTATATATACCGACCACAAAATTATTCAACACATATTTAATCAGAAACAACTGAACATGAGGTAGCGTAGATGGATTGAGTTATTGAATGATTACGATTTCGAGATTCGTTACCACCCGGGGAAGGCGAAAGTGGTAGCCGACGCTTTGAGTAGAAAGGACAGAGAACCTATACGGATAAAAGCTATGAATATAATTATTCGTACTAACTTTACTACTCAAATAAAGGAGGCGCAACAGGGAGTTGTAAAAGAAGGGAATTTGAAAAATGAAATAGCCAAAGGGTCGGAGAAACACCTTAATATTCAGGAAGACGGAACTCGATATAGAGCTGAAAGAATTTGGGTACCATGGTTTGGAGATGTGAGAGAAAAGGTACTTAAGGAAGCACATAAAATCAGATATTCAATACATCCCGGAGCGAGAAAGATGTACAAATATCTCAAGAAACACTTTTGGTGGCCGGGTATGAAAGCCGATATTGCTAAATACGTAGGAGAATGTTTGACGTGTTCTAAGGTCAAAGATGAACATTAGAAACCATCAGGTCTACTTCAGCAACCTGAAATCCCGGAATGGAAATGGGAAAACATTACCATGGATTTCATTACTAAATTGCCAAGGACTGCAAGTGGTTATGATAATGATACTATTTAGGTAATAGTCGATCGTCTCACCAAGTCAGCACACTTTCTGCCAATGAGAGAAGATGATAAAATGGAGAAGTTAGCACGACTATACTTGAAGGAAGTTGTCTCCAGACATGGAATAGCAGTCTCTATTATCTCTGATAGGGATGGCAGATTTGTTTCAAGATTCTGGCAGACGTTACAACAAGCATTAGGGACTCGTCTAGACATGAGTACTGCCTATCATCCACAAACTGATGGGCAGAGCAAAAGGACGATACAAACAATTGAAGACATGCTACAAGCATGTGTTATTGATTTTGGAAACAGTTGGGATCGACATCTACCATTAGCAGAGTTTTCCTACAACAACAGTTACCATTCGAGTATTGAGATGGCGCCGTTTGAAGCACTCTATGGTAGAAAGTGCAGGTCTCCAATTTGTTGGAGTGAAGTGGGGGATAGACAGATTACGGGTCCGGAGATAATTCAAGAAACTACCGAGAAGATCATTCAAATTCAACAACGGTTGAAAAACGCCCATAGTCGACAAAAGAGTTAAGCGGACATTAAAAGAAAAGACATAGAATTTGAAGTTGGAGAGATGGTCATGCTTAAGGTTTCACCTTGGAAAGGCATTGTTCGATTTGGTAAACGGGGGAAACTAAATCCAAGGTACATTGGACCATTCAAGATTATTGATCGTGTCGGATCGATAGCTTACCGACTTGAGTTACCACAACAACTCGCGACTGTACATAACACTTTCCACGTCTCGAATTTGAAGAAATGTTTTGCTAAAGAAGATCTCACTATTCCATTAGATGAAATTCAAATCAATGAAAAACTTCAATTCATGGAAGAACCCGTCGAAATAATGGATCGTGAGGTTAAAAGACTTAAGCAAAATAAAATACCAATCGTGAAGGTGTGATGGAATGCTCATAGAGGACCCGAGTTCACCTGGGAACGTGAAGATCAGATAAAGAAGAAATACCCGCATCTATTTCCAGAAGATTCGTCAACACCTTCAACAGCTTAAAATTTAGGGACGAAATTTATTTAACGGGTAGGTACGTTAGTGACCCGAAATTTTCCATGTTTATATATATTAAATGAGATTGATATTTACATGATTAAATGTTTCCAACATAATAAGCAATCAAACTTGTTAAGACTTGATTATTTGAAATGAGTTTCATATAGACAATTGACCACCCAAGTTGACCGGCGATTCACGAACGTTAAAAACTTGTAAAAACTACATGATGTTATATAAATGGATATATATATATATGGTTAACATGAGATTATGATAAGTAAGTATCTCCATAAATATGTTAAAAATGAGTTATATACAAACAAATGAGATTATTGATTTAAGAAACTCGAAAATGATATACATAACGATTATCGTTATAACAACGTCTTACTAAATACATATGTATCATATTAAGATATTGTTACACTATATTTAACATGATAAAATGATAATTAAGTAAATCATTAAGTGTGTTAATAATGAACTACATATGTAAAAACAAGACTACTAACTTAAGGATTTCGAAACGAGACATATATGTAACGATTATCGCTGTAATAGTATTTTAACATATATATATGATGTTAAGATATATTTATACACCATGTTATTATGATAACATAACAATTTAACATCTTATTTATGTATTATAACAATGGATTAATTACATTTAACTAGATTATTAACTTAAAGGTTTCAAAACAACACTTACATGTAACGACTAACGGTGACTTAACAACTCAGTTAAAATATATATACATGTAGTGTATTAATATGTATTAGTACACTTTTGAAAGACTATAAGACACATATCAAAGTACTTCTACTTAGCAAAAATGCTCACAATTACATTCTCATTCATTTTCATCAACAATTCTACTCGTATGTACCCGTATTCGTACTCGTACAATACACAGCTTCTAGATGTATTTACTATTGGTATATACACCTTTAATCATTCATTTTTAGCAGCCATCTTAGAGTCAAAAACATGTGGAACTATTATTTAACAACTTATATGACTAATGAGCTAAAAACAAACTTAAGGATCTTTTTTTTTCTTTATAACAAATAATCCCGTTTTTATGATTTCACCCCATTTTTCCATTCCATTTTCTCATACTTACACTCCAAATTCTCTCTCAAAATACTCCTAATATCATACTTGATCATCTCCAAGTATTTTCACCATCTTTTAGCTTCAATTACAAGCTTTAATCATCATAAAAACAACCATTCAAGAACACTTCAAGAAATCTTTCAAACTTGCTAGCTTACTTCCAATCTTGCAAATCCATTTCAAGTGATCATCCAATCTCAAGAAATCTTTCTTATTTATAGTAAGATATCTTTCTAATTCAAGGTAATACTCATACTCAAACTTTGATTCAATTTCTATAACTATAACAATCTTATTTCGAGTAGAAATCTTACTTGAACTTGTTTTCGTGTCATGATTCTACTTCATGAACTTTCAAGCCATCCAAGGATCCTTTGAAGCTAGATCTATTTTTCTATTTTCCAGTAGGTTTATCCACAAAACTTGAGGTAGTAATGATGTTCATAACATCATTCGATTCATACATATAAAGCTATCTTATTCGAAGATTTAAACTTGTAATCACTAGAACATAGTTTAGTTAATTCTAAACTTGTTCGCAAACAAAGTTAATCCTTCTAACTTGACTTTTAAAATCAACTAAACACATGTTCTATATCTATATGATATTCTAACTTAATGATTTAAAACCTGAAAACACGAAGAACACCGTAAAACCGGACATACGCCGTCGTAGTGAAACCGGGGGCTGTTTTGGGTTAGAAAAATAAAAACTATCTTAATCTTTGAATTGGAAGTTTGTTTTCTGGAAAAATGATATTACATATGAGCATGATACTATATCCAAAAATCATGGTTAAACACAAAGTGGAAGTATGTTTTTCAAAATGGTCATCAAGATGTCGTTCTTTCGACGAAAATGACTACCTCTTTAAAAAATGACTTGTAACCTGTATTTATGATAATAAACTTATACTTTTTCTGTTTATTTTCATAAATTTCAGTTCATTATGAAACCATAGCAACTCGAATCACTCAAAACGGATTTGAAACGAAGAAATGACGGGTAAAACAAAATTGGATAAATTTGCTAGTTTTAGCTTAGAAAATTTTGTAACAAATCTAGACTAAACATATCCTAACTAATTTATATTGTATTATACATATTATGTAATCTTGGGATACCATAGACACGTATGCAATGTTTTGACATATCATATCGACCCATCTATATATATTTCTGAACAACCATAGACACTCTATATGCAGTAATGTTTGAGTTAGCTATACAGGGTTGAGGTTGATTCCAAAATATTATATATACTTTAAGTTGTGATCTAGCCTGAGACTTGTATACACTGGGTCGTGGATTGATTCGAGATAATATATATTGATTTATTTCAGCACATCTAACTGTGGACAACTAGTTGTAGGTTACTAACGAGGACTGCTAACTTAACAAACTTAAATCATAAAAACGTAATAAAAAATGTTGTGAATATATTTAAATCATACTTTGATATATATGTACATATTTGTTATAGGTTCGTGAATCGACCAGTGGCCAAGTCTTATTTCCAGTAAAGTAAAAATCTGTGAAAGTGAGTTATAGTCCCACTTTTAAAATCTATTATTTTTGGGATGAGAATACATGCAGTTTTATAAATGTTTTACAAAATAGATACAAGTGATCAAAATTACATTCTATGTTGAATTATCGAACCGAATATGCCCCTTTTTAGCTTGGCATCCTAAGAATTGGTGTTTATTATAATTGCCACCAATTGACGGAAATCCTAAAGATAGATCTATTTGGCCCAACAAGCCTCATCCGAGTTACGGATGCTTTAGTACTTCGATTTATCATGTCCGATGAGAGTCCCGGAATGATGGGGATATTCTATATGCATCCTGTTAAGGTCGGTTACCAGGTGTTCATCATATGAATGATTTTTATGCAGATTGCATGTTGTTTATGAGAAATGGAAATATGAAATCTTGTGGTCTATTATTACGATTTGATAAATATATAGGTCAAACCTATAATTCACCAACATTTTTGTTGACGTTTAAAGCATGTTTATTCTCAGGTGATTATTAAGAGCTTCCGCTGTTGCATGCTAATTTATGGACAAGAGTTGGAGTCAGCATGCTTGTATAATATTGTTTAAAAACTGCATTCGAAGACTTAAATTGATGTGTAATATTATTGTAAACCATTATGTAATAATCGTGTGAAAACGCTATATTTTAGATTATCATTATTTGATAATCGTCGTAATATTTTTAAACCTTTATCGATAAAATAAAGGTTATGGTTTGTTTTAAAATCGAATGCAGTCTTTGAAAAACGTCTCCTATAGAGGTCAAAACCTCGCAACGAAATCAATTAATATGAAACGTTTATAAATCGATATGAACGGGACATTTCAGTTGGTCTCCGAGCGTTGGTCTTAGAGAACCAGAAATTTATATTAGTCTGTCTTATCGAGTATGTAGGATGCATTAGTGAGTCTGGACTTCGACCATATATTTTTCTTTAAAAACGATTGCTTAACACTTTTTGTTGAAAACTATATATATTTAACATGTAAATATTATGTGATATATTAATCTCTTAACGTATTTGATAATGTGTGATAGATGTCTACCTCTAGTACAAATCCCATCGACTCACCTAATAATAATGAAGAGTCGAATATATTTTGGGAAGATTCACAAATTCTCGAAGAGGAACCGGAAGAAGAGGAACCGGAAGAGGAGGAACCGGAAGAAGAGGAACCAGAAGAAGAGGTTCTGAAAGAAGAGGAACCGAAAGTATGGAGTTGCTGGTAAGTTTACTGCTAATGTGGTGGAATATAACGGTTCTCTGGTAACGATGAAGACAGACAATTTATATCGAAGTTATAATAAGGCTAATCCAAATGAAAAGTCGAAATTGATTTTGCTGGAGGTGTGAAAAAATTGGCTAATTTTGAAAAAGAATTGCAATGTTATTTATGGTAATAACAATGCCAAAGGAGCTAACACAGATACGTGTTAAACGTTTACTCAGGTTCCGAGTGTTTTTAGGTGCATAACTATATGTATCAATCTTTTCTTCCGTATATGAAGTGCGGTTAGTTCATCCTCTCGATTGAGGTGTTTTCAAGAATCATGAAAGGTTTGAACACAGATTGTAATTGTCAAGATACAAATGAGGTTTAAGATGAAATCAAGTGGCAAATGATAATGCTAAAAACGAACATATATTTCATAGCATTATCCTTCAAGAAAGACAAGCTTTTAGTTGCAGTTGTTCTATTTACAAGTTATATTCGTTTAAATAATAAAAGGTGAAGACAAAAGACAGATTCGACGAATTGAAGACGCAAATGACCAAAAAGCTAAAAAGTACAAAGTACAATCCAGGTGGTTCAAATTATTGATGAGAAACGTCTAAAAATTACAAGAGTACAAGCCGTGAAACACAAAGTACAAGATATTAAATCGTACGAAAAGGCGTTCGAAAATCCGGAACCTGGACCAGAGTCAACTCTCAACGCGCGACGCAATGAACCAAAAATTACAAGTCAACTATGCACAAGAATATAATATAATATATAATTAATTATATATATTATTATATATTATAATTATACGCAGCCCACGTTTTGGATTTAATCTATGAGCTGGATTCCAGACCTCCGCACTCGCGGAGCTTTGATGAAGAAAACCTCCGAACTCGCGGAGCTCAACAGTGAAACGTGGGCCTATAAAAGGCCGTGCATTTTGATCGATTCATTACATCTTTTTCTAATCTCTCTCTCTCTCTCTCATGATATATATATATATATATATATATATATATATATATATATATATATATATATATATATATATATATATATATATATATATATATATATATATATATATTAATTTTAATTTTAATTTAAGATTAATAATAATAAGGTTATGCTAGCGAATGTTGTAAGTGTGTAAGTCGAAATTCTGTCCGTGTAACGCTACGCTATTAATACTCATTGTAAGTTATGTTCAACCTTTTTAAATTATTATCTCGTAGCTAAGTTATTATTATGCTTATTTAAATCGAAGTAATCGTGATGTTAGACTAAATATTAAAGACGGGGTAATTAGGCTTTGGACCATAATTAGGGTTTGGACAAAAGACCGACACTTGTGGAAATTGGACTATGGGCTATTAATGGGCTTTATATTTATTTAACTGAATGATAGTTCGTTAATTTAATATAAATATTTACAATTGGACGTACCTATAAATAACCATATACACTCGATCGGATACGATGAGCGGGATATTTATAAGTACTAATAATCGTTCATTTAACAGACACGAGAATGGATTAATAGTCGATGGACTCATTAAAATAGGGGTGAATTATGTACAAGGGCACTTGGCGTAATTATTAACAAAGTATTAAAACCTTGGGTTACACGCAGTCTGTGACACCGCTTAATTTTTTTTTTTTTATACGTGGCGGAAGCATTTATATTAATTGAACCATTATAATAACATAAACATATAATATTTACATATTAATTGAACCATTATAACAACATCGCAAGCCCGTCTTCTCCCCAAAAGCATAATCTACAAAAGCTAATAACCTGCAGGGAGGAGATGGAGGGGAATTAGCACGAAGCTAAGTGAGTACGACTAACTACAGGCCATAGCATACATAAGTGTTATACTAATCATGTCACATAGTCTAACACACAAACATCACCCAGTAGTGCAGTCTACAGAGACTCCGGCGGTTCGGCCAAACCATTAACCTCCAGTTGATCGGGCTGGGGTTTACCGGAAGTTCCGCCTACATACCGTGCTGCATAAATCATCCACACGCGACGTACGCGTCATTTAAACATATACTACACGGATGCAAATAGGCTACCACATGAGGAACCCAACCCGCAGGTTGATCTCTCCTATCAAATTAGGCTACCACAAGATAGGGACGCACTGGGCTCCAGCAGACAAGCATCAACTAACATGCAGTCATCACAAGGTACTAACTAATCACAACAATAAGTATATCTAACAAGCATGGCAATCATAATATAACATGCTTCTATATACTATATTCTCCAGTTAGTCCCACTCACCAAATACCAGCAAACGAGAAGGTATTCAGCTATCTAATCACTGAACCTTCTCTTTCTCCTTTTCTCCTGAGAAAACATATACACAAGTTAGTTTTTGTCCGTTAACACCAAATAACACAATATAAAAATTTTTGTCAGAAAAACTGTCCGCTAAAATTTTTCTCCTTAACACTTGTGCACTTTCAAAATTTACATCAAAATCATCAAAATACAAACGGGCAGCATAACAGCTAAAACTCAACACTTTGGTAAAATATTCTGCCCTGGACACTCAGTCGGTCGACTGAGACTGACAGTCGATCGACTGACCTTCTCAGTCGGTCGACTCACTTGGTATTACATCAATCGGCCGAATGTAATTCTCAGTCGGTCGGTTGTCTTCGTTAATCGGTCGGTTCAACCCTCAGTCAGTCGACTGTCGACCGACTGTCGGCCGACTGTGTTCATCTTCATCAGAAACTGAACAAAGGCTACGGACTTCAAGTTAAATTCACCAAAACTCGATCTAGAGCTCGTTTTCGACATCAAAACTTACCACAACTCAATTACTACATGTTATAGACTATAAACCCACAAAGTTTGGACTATAACAACATCAAATTCATGGGTTTTGACACAAAATCAAGCTTTTTACAAAACTTACACAAAACTATGAATTTAACCACGAATTGAACACAAAAACACATGTTTCTTACCTTGTTAGAATCAGTAGACAACAAAGAACACGAAAATGTAAACGATTCGAGCTCTAGATCAAAGATTAGAATTAGGGTTTGATTGTAGGTGAAAGGGAGGGTACGGGAGTGTTTGGGATTTTTCTAGAAATGGGAAGAAGAACACAGCCCACTATTGGGTTTAATTCCCACATTGTGTGACACACGGGTATTTATCAGTTATCTTATATCTTTCGTACGTCATTTGACAACCCAAACGAAGTCCAAATTAAATAAACAAACCTGTTCTGTGACCCTTGTCACAAACTGGTCCTAACCACATTATTATTTAATAGTAAACATTAAATAAAAATAAAAGCATATAATAACACAATACTAACTTAAGGGCAATCTAGTAATCTTACATCTAGACCCGATTGAGGATGTTACAAATCTACCCCCCTTAAGAAGATTCCGTCCTCGGAATCTGGTCAAGGTCAAACAAATGGGGATAGCGCGCTCTCATTAACTCCTCGGTTTCCCACGTCAAGTTAGAACCTAAACTGTGCCGCCATTCCACTAACACCATTGGAATCTGTTTCTTTCTTAACTTGGTGACTTTCTTGTCCACTATTCTAATTGGTTCTTCAACTAACTTCTTGTTCAAATCCACTTTCAAATCTTTCAACGGAAGAATCTGATTTTCATCGTCTACTTTACACTTCCTTAAATAACACACATTGAACGTGTTATGAATTCCTGCTAACTCAGATGGAAGATCTAAAACAACAGTTTGATCGTTCAAAATCTCTCTGATCGGAAAAGGCCCAATAAACCTTGGTGCTAGTTTACCACGTTTACCAAACCTGATTACCCCTTTCCATGGTGAAACTTTCAGATAAACCCGATCACCTACATTAAATATCACTGGACGTCTGTGCGGATCAGCATACATCTTTTGTCGGTCTCTGGCTGCTTTCAATTTCTCACGTGCAGTTTCGACCTTTTCTGCGGTTATCTGAACAATTTCGGGACCTGTAAATTGTTTCTCACCTGCTTCTAACCAACACGTAGGAGTTCTGCACTTGCGACCATATAACATTTCATACGGCGGCATTCCGATGCTCGAATGATACGAATTGTTGTAAGCAAACTCTATCAATGGAAGATACGAATCCCAAGAACCACCATACTCTAAGACACATGCTCTCAACATGTCTTCTAACATTTGAATCGTTCGTTCACTCTGACCGTCTGTTTGTGGATGATATGCTGTACTAAGATTCACACGCGTACCCAGATTCTGTTGTAGACTGTTCCAGAAGTTCGATACAAACCTAGTATCTCTATCGGAAACTATTGACAACGGTACACCATGACGACTAATGATTTCTTTCAAGTACAACTCTGCCAAATCACTCAACGAGGCTGTTTCACGAGTAGCTAAAAAGTGAGCACTCTTTGTTAAACGATCCACAATCACCCAGATCATGTCGTGACCTTTCTGGGTTCGGGGTAACTTGGTTACAAAATCCATCGTTATATGATCCCATTTCCACTGAGGAATTTCTAACTGTCTTAGAGATCCATACGGTTTCTGATGTTCTGCCTTAACTTGCGCACAAATATGACATTTTTCGACAAAATTTGCAACATCTGTCTTCAGTTTTGGCCACCAATACAATGTTTTCAAGTATCTATACATCTTTGTACTACCTGGATGCACTGATAATCCCGATTTATGCGCTTCAGTAAGGATTAAATCCCTCAAATCTCCAAGCATAGGCACCCAAATTCGGTCATTATAGGTCTTTAATCCTCTAGAATCATTGCATACGTCAAATTTTCTTTTAGTCATTTGTTCAGTCTTTAGGTTTTCGTCATTCAAAGCTACTAACTGAACGGTTTTCAATCGATCAATCAGGTCTGAAACTATCTCAATTCTCATAAATCTAACATTTTCGACTATTTTCTTGCGACTCAGAGCATCTGCGACCACATTTGCTTTACCCGGATGGTATTTAATCTCACAGTCATAGTCTTTAATCAATTCTAAACATCGACGTTGACGCATATTTAATTCTTTATGCGAAAAGATATATTGAAGACTCTTATGATCTGTATAGATTTCACAATGTGTACCATACAAATAATGTCTCCAAAGCTTCAAAGCAAACACAGCTGCAGTTAACTCTAAATCGTGAGTAGGGTAGTTTCGTTCATGATTCTTTAACTGTCGTGAAGCATATGCTATAACTTTATTTCTCTGCATCAAAACACAACCCAAACATGCACGTGACGCATCGCAGTAAACCACAAAATCTTCTGTTCCCTCTGGTAAAGCTAAAACCGGCGCTTGACATAACAACTGCTTAAGGGTCTGAAAAGCCTTTTCTTGTTCATCAGTCCATCGAAAGGCTACATCTTTTCTGGTTAACTTATTTAATGGACCTGCTATTTTAGAAAAGTCTTTGATAAACCGGCGGTAATAACCTGCTAAACCCAGAAAACTTTTAATTTCTGTTGGCATTTTCGGCGAGTTCCAGTTCATTACAGCTTCTATCTTAGACTGATCTACTTTAATACCCTGTTCACAAATCACACGACCCAGAAACTGTACTTCCCGCAACCAAAATTCACACTTAGAAAACTTACCGTACAACTGTTCCTGTTTCAAAAGTTCTAATACCAATCTCAGATGTGTAGCATGATCTTTCTCGGTTTTTGAATATATCAAGATATCATCTATGAAGACAATCACAAACTTGTCAAGATACTGACGACACACCCTGTTCATGAGATCCATAAACACTGCTGGCACGTTGGTTAACCCGAATGGCATAACTAAAAATTCATAATGACCATATCTAGTTCTAAACGCTGTTTTCGGTATGTCGATCTCTGCAACACGTACCTGATGATACCCTGAACTTAAATCAATTTTTGAAAAGTAGGAAGCACCCTGTAACTGATCAAATAAGTCATCTATTCTTGGTAACAGATACTTATTCTTGATTGTTCTCTTATTTAAGTCGCGGTAATCTATACACATACGAAGCGACCCATCTTTCTTTTTCACAAACAAAACAGGAGCACCCCACGGTGAAGAACTTGGCCGAATAAACCCCTTATCTAACAGTTCCTGAATTTGAGACATCATTTCTCGGATTTCTGACGGAGCTAATCTGTAAGGAGCTTTTGCAACTGGCGTAGCACCTGGAACCAAATCAATTTTATACTCTACTTCACGTACTGGAGGTAATCCTGGTAAATCATCTGGAAATACTTCTGGAAATTCTGACACAACGGGAATATCGGTCACCTGCTTCTTCTCTTTCTTAACATCAATCACGTAGGCTAAGAATGAATCACACCCTTTCGTTATTGCCTTCTGAGCTTTCATTAGGGAAACCATAGGGAAGTTAAATCCACTGCGCTCTCCCCTAGCTATCACTCGGGATCCGTCTGCCAAACGGAAAGAAATCATCTTCTTATAACACTTAATATTAGCCCTATTAGCTCTTAACCAATTCATACCTATGACTACATCAAAGCTAGGTATAGGCATCAACAAACAGGTTAAAGGGAAGGAATGGCCGTCAATTTCGATGGTAATTCCAGACACAGATGATGTGCATGGAACCATTTTACCATCAGCTACTTCTATTCCCAAAGGCTCATCTAACATCCTAACAGACAACTTCAACTTATCACAGAAGCCGAAGGACATAAAAGATCGATTCGCTCCAGAATTAAATAACACACGAGCTGGCAAGGAATTAACCAAGAACATACCGGTAATGACATCATCGGTAGCGGTTACAGCGTCTACCGTCATCTGAAACGCCCTTGCCTCTGCTGTTGGAGGATTCTTCCTCTTTTGCCCGGCAGAAGAAGCAGAAGATCCCCCGGAAGTAACTGACCTCGCCCCTGACCCTGCCCCAGAACCAGCTCTTGACGCAGATGGACAATCCGCCGATCTATGACCTTCCTTATGGCAACTCCAACAAACATTTGACTTAAAAGAACAAGCTGTTGATTCATGACCTTTCACTCCACATTTCAAACATCTTCGGGTCATTGGAGAACACGGTCCGGCATGAGTCGACTTACAAACATTACACCAATCAGGCTGACTTGACTCGATCAGCTTATACTGGACTTACTCTTCTGTTTAAACCCACCGGACTTCTTCCCACGAAATCCTGATTGCTTACTTGATTGCTGACCAGACTGACCACCAGTTTGACTTTCTGATTTTCCCCCAAAAGATCCACTTTTTGAACTTTCTCTTTTCGCTACCATGATATCACCTTCAGTAATCTTCGCCATCTCATGAGCCTGTGCCAACGTGGTTGCAAATCTCGCAACTGTTCTATATTCTGGCTTAATCACCCGCATAAAATGTTGAATCTTATCCTTTTCAGTCGGTACCCACTGTTGAACAAACCTTAACTTCGATGTAAAATCTCTAAAAACTTCATCAATCGTCATACTTTCTGTCATCCTCATACTCAGAAACTCAGTTTTCAATCTTTCCATCTCATACTCAGAACAATACTGCTCCCGAACCTTAGCAGCAAACTGTTCCCAAGTTATCTGACTGATCTGTTCTTTGGTTAAATATACAGTAATAGAATCCCACCACTCCATTGCTTCACCTTTGAGAAGCCTACTAGCAAACAGTACCATAGATTCAGGCTCACAAAAACATGCTTCTAATGCTCGTTCTACTTCTCTTAACCAATTGAGCGTCGCTGTAGGGTTTGTGTGACCACTGTACTCGGGAGGTTTGCAGTCCATAAACTGTTTATAGGTACACTTCCTTCTTGTCTCAGGGACTTGAAATGGGTACATCATTTGATTAGGAAAAGTCTGGTTAAACGGAAATGGCATTTGATAGTTTTGATAGGTATTTTGTGGAAATTGTGACTGAGAACTGCCACCGGCTTGATTATAAAAATTAGGAGGAAAGGTTGTGTTCAACTCAGTGGTATTTGGGTTCCATTGCGCCCGTTCTTGTTCTAATTCCTTAATTTTCTCCTGAGCTTCTAGTAACCGACTTTGAAGTTCTATTACTTCTTGAGAAGTTTCTTCTTCTGAAGACACATGTCCATCTTCGTCAGGGGCTCTAAAAGCACCAGTTCCAGGGACAGTGGGGCCAGTAGCGTTAGCTTCGTTATCTGCCATTACTGCACTACCACAACACTCACACCAAAGCTTAGTATAAACTCTGTTAGTACTAACAACTAACACATAACCTGTCCTAATACTCACTTAACCCATCCCCAGCATGTTATGTTTGACATGACTCTTCTAAGTTTGGGAACATGACATGTAGATCACAATGCACATGCTGCCAAACTCAGCTCTGATACCAACTTGTGACACCGCTTAATTTTTTTTTTTATACGTGGCGGAAGCATTTATATTAATTGAACCATTATAATAACATAAACATATAATATTTACATATCCAAAATATTTGACAGATAGCATTAAACTAATACATCCGGTGTCACGTGACATTACAACAAAATTTAGTTTTAACAGAAAAGACACATCAGAGTATCTTCATTGTCAAACACAACATTGCAAGCCCGTCTTCTCCCCAAAAGCATAATCTACAAAAGCTAATAACCTGCAGGGAGGAGATGGAGGGGAATTAGCACGAAGCTAAGTGAGTACGACTAACTACAGGCCATAGCATACATAAGTGTTATACTAATCATGTCACATAGTCTAACACACAAACATCACACAGTAGTGCAGTCTACAGAGACTCCGGCGGTTCGGCCAAACCATTAACCTCCAGTTGATCGGGCTGGGGTTTACCGGAAGTTCCTCCTACATACCGTGCTTCATAAATCATCCACACGCGACGTACGCGTCATTCAAACATATACTACACGGATGCAAATAGGCTACCACATGAGGAACCCAACCCGCAGGTTGATCTCTCCTATCGAATTAGGCTACCACAAGATAGGGACGCACTGGGCTCCAGCAGACAAGCATCAACTAACATGCAGTCATCACAAGGTACTAACTAATCACAACAATAAGTATATCTAACAAGCATGACAATCATAATATAACATGCTTCTATATACTATATTCTCCAGTTAGTCCCACTCACCAAATACCAGCAAACGAGAAGGTATTCAGCTATCTAATCACTGAACCTTCTCTTTCTCCTTTTCTCCTGAGAAAACATATACATAAGTTAGTTTTTGTCTTCGTTAATCGGTCGGTTCAACCCTCAGTCGGTCGACTGTCGACCGACTGTCGGCCGACTGTGTTCATCTTCAACAGAAACTGAACAAAGGCTACGGACTTCAAGCTAAATTCACTAAAACTCGATCTAGAGCTCGTTTTCGACATCAAAACTTACCACAACTCAATTACTACATGTTATAGACTATAAACCCACAAAGTTTGGACTATAACAACATCAAATTCATGGGTTTTGACACAAAATTAAGCTTTTTACAAAACTTACACAAAAATATGAATTTAACCACGAATTGAACACAAAAACACATGTTTCTTACCTTGTAAGAATCAGTAGACAACAAAGAACACGAAAATGTAAACTATTCGAGCTCTAGATCAAAGATTAGAATTAGGGTTTGATTGTAGGTGAAAGGGAGGGTACGGGAGTGTTTGGGATTTTTCTAGAAATGGGAAGAAGAACACAGCCCACTAGTCACTTAATTGGGTTTAATTCCCACACTGTGTGACACACCGGTATTTATCAGTTATCTGATATCTTTCGTACGTCATTTGGCAACCCAAACGAAGTCCAAATTAAATAAACAAACCTGTTCTGTGACCCTTGTCACAAACTGGTCCTAACCACATTATTATTTAATAGTAAACATTAAATAAAAATAAAAGCATATAATAACACAATACTAACTTAAGGACAATCTAGTAATCTTACATCTAGACCAGATTGAGGATGTTACACAGTCGATATTCTGGTGTAATTATTAAACAAAGTATTAAGACCTTGTTGAAGTTTAAGTCCCCAATTAGTTGGAATATTTGACTTCGGGTATAAGGATAATTTGATGAGGACACTCGCATTTTATATTTATGACTGATGGACTGTTTTGGACAAAAACTAGATGGACATATCAAATAATCCAGGACAAAGGACAATTAACCCATGGTAATAAACTAAAATCAACACATCGAACATCATGATTACGGAAGTTTAAATAAGCATAATTCCTTTATTTCATATTTCATCGCAATTTTATTTACTGTCATTTTATTTATCGCACTTTTTAATTATCGTATTTTTTAATTATCGCAATTTTATTTACCGTCATTTTATTTATCGTACTTTAATTTATCGCACTTTAATTATCGTTATTTACTTTACCTTTAAATTAAGTTATATTTATTTTTAATATTTTACATTAGGTTTTAATTGCGACTTAAGACATAAAATCGACAAACCGGTCATTAAACGGTAAAAACCCCTTTTATAATAATAATACTACTTATTTATATATATACATTTATATTTTTACAATTATAGGTTAAAATAATTATAGCATTAAACTTGTTTACTGTATCCTTGTGGAACGAACCGGACTTACTAAAAACTACACTACTGTATGATTAGGTATACTGCCTATAAGTGTTGTAGCAAGGTTTAGGTATATCCACTTTATAAATAAATAAATAACTTGTGTAAAATTGTATCGTATTTAATAGTATTTCGTAGTAAATATATACCTATTTCGTACCCCTCTGCTTTAACATCAAGTATTTTTGGCGCTGCTGCTGGGTAAAATTCAACGCCGAAGCAAAACGCTATAAAAAAGATTTTTATTAAGTTTTAATCTATTTTTGTAAAAATATAAGTTTTAAATATTAAAAACAAAAATATAAAAACATATAAAAAAATATATATCTATTTAGGTGTTTTAATTAAAAAGTTTATTTTTTTTAGAATTATAAAAATCTAATAAGTAATTGTTAAAATATAAGTTTTATTTAAGTTATATTTTATAAAAACTAAAAACATAAAAAAATTAAAAGTAAAAAAGTAAAAAAAATCAAATATAAAAAAAACTGAACTGGGCCAGTTTATTTTTGAAACCCAAAATAAATTTTAAATTAAAAACTGAACTGGGCCGAACTATTTAAGCCCAACCATCGAACCCAATATTTTTAAATTCCGCAGTCGCGGAGATTTTCAGGTACTGGAAACCGCAGTCGCGGAGCCTGTTCTGGCAGGAAACCTAGTACGCCATTAATTACGGGATTAGGGTTTAATAATTTAATTTTTATTATTAGGGTTTGTATATTTAATTAGTATTTTTATTTAGTTTTAATTTATATTTTGAATTATTAAGTTTTAATATTATTATTAATTATATAGATTAATACTTTTATAAAATAAAAATATAATAATAATATTTTTATAAAAATAAGTAATTTTATCATTTTTAAAAAAAAAACAATTTATATATTTTAATCGTTTAATTCATAATTTGTATATTTATCATTCGTAATTAGTTTTAAGATATAGTTTTTGCCGTAGTTATTTTTATTTCTAGATTTTTAGGCTTTGCCGTAAAATTCCTTAAGTGCTTTTCCTTTAGATTAAGATTTAGACGCCTTAGAATTTTATGACATCGCTTATCGTTTTAATATTTTATAGATTTTAGTGCCTAATTAAGTTATTGTCGTTTTGGATATAAAATTCCTTTTAAGCTTTAATACTTTTAGACGCAACTTTTAGTCTAAAGTTTTTTTTTAGAATTTTAAGTTTCAACGCTTTACTTTCTTATTATTATTTTTCGACCTTTTATTTTTCGACGTTTTCCGACGCACTCTTTTTCTTTCTTATTTCTCGACGCTCTAGTTTTTAGGACATAGATTTTTATTTAAAAATTTCGACGAAAAATTATTTTAAGCGGTTAAATTGATAGACATCCAAAATTTTCTGGTTCGTAGTAATAGTTGGATTTGTTAGTGGCGAGTTGTGGGCTTCCGATTTAAAGGGTCCTGGCTACCTGCTGCATCTATTGGCTATTCGAAATGTGGGCAAAATCAGAAAAGTCTATTAATTTGATAACTTATATAATTTTTATCTTTTATAACTAATAGGATATTCAGTGAATGCACCGAGCAAAACGTTCACCACCTTTCATACGTTCACCACCTGTAACTCGATCAGGACATCTAGCCAACATTGTCGCCATTGATTTTTCTTTAGAATCGTCATCTAGTCGACCAAGTACTCCAATTCAAATTTCCGATAATCCATTTTTTTGAACCCGACCTCACAATTGAGAATCCGGAAGATATTCAGGGACAATTCAGAGATCCTGAACCACTAATCATTCCTCCTGAACCACAAATCAGTCATCCAGAGATTGTCGAGGAAGAAACCATTAAATCAGAATCCTCTAGTGATTCAGATTCAACAAACTCAATCATGGAAAATCTGGAACCTCTATGTATGGAAGACCGAATGAAGGCTAAACGCACTGGCCAAGGTCACGCAATTACTCAACCAGACATTAATGCGCCAGATTATGAAATCAAAGGACAAATCCTACGCATGGTAACTAATCAATGCCAATTTAGTGGTGCGCCGAAGGAAGATCCAAATGAACATCTTCGTACCTTTAATAGGATTTTTACTCTATGTAAAATCCGAGAAGTGGAGGATGAACAGATATATCTCATGTTATTTCCCTGGACTTTAAAGGGAGAAGCCAAAGATTGGTTAGAATCGTTAACTGAAGGGCGATTGATACATGGGACGTTTTAGTTGAAAATTTTCTTAAACAATTCTTTCCGGCATCTAAAGTCGTGAGACTTCAAGGAGAAATTGTTACGTTCACGCAAAAGCCAAATGAAACTCTATATGAGGCGTGGACAAGATTTGAAAAGTTGTTGAGATGATGCCCGCAACATGGTTTAGACACTTATCAAATAGTACAAATATTTTACCAAGGATGTGACATCACTACAAGAAAAGACATCGATATAGCAGCTGGTAGTTCCATTATGAAGAAAACCGCAACTGAAGCTTACAAAATTATTGATAACACTGCTTCCCACTCACATGAGTGGCATCAAGAAAAAGATGTCATTAGATCATCTAAAGCGGCTAGAGCCAATTCTAGCCATGACTTTGATTCCATGTCCGCAAAGATAGATGCTTTCGAGAGACGAATGGAAAAGATGACTAAAAATATTCACGCAATACGAATTAGTTGTGAGCAGTGTGGAGGACCACATTTGACAAAAGATTATCTCAGTATTGAACAAACAATGGAACAAAGATAGAATGTTTCATACATGAACCAAAGGCCTGGAAATAATTATCAGAATAATTATCAACCGCCAAGACCAATCTACAATCAAAATCAGAATTATAACCAAAATATTCCATACAACAACCAACAAGGTCTTAGCAATCAACAAGTATCCAACAATACTTACAATCAGCAAAGACCTATTTTTCCAAATAAACAACCACAAACCGATGATAAAAAGCCAAATTTAGAAGATATGATGTCGAAGCTAGTTGAATCTCAAATGCAATTTTTCACATCACAGAAACAAATGAATGAACAAAATGCTCAAGCATTTAGAAATCAACAAGGTTCTATTCAAAATCTGAAACAAGAAGTAAGTAACGTAGCAAGGTTAATAGGTGAAAGAAAACCGGGAAGTCTACCTAGCGATATAAATGCTAACTCCTGGAATGAAACAGCTAAAGCCATTACCACAAGAAGTGGTATTACACTTAAACCACCTAAAATACCTGAAATTTCTGATGACTCTATTCCTACTCCACAAGAACCACAGCCTGAGCAAGATAAGGAAACAGAATCGGTAGTTGAAAAGGTTAATGAAGATAACACAGTTAAGGCTAAGCCTTATGTTAAACTATACTAACCACCGCTTCCTTACCCAAGTAAAATGAGAAAAAAAAGACTTGAAGTCGAGCAATCCAAATTCTTAGATATGTTTAAACAAATAAATGTTAATCTTCCTTTCATTGATGTGATTTCAGGAATGCCAAGGTATGCTAAATTCTTGAAAGATCTAATCACAAATAGAAATAAAATGGAAGAACTCTCTGCTGTTACAATGAATGCTAATTGTTCTGCAGTGCTGTTGAATAAAATACCAGAAAAACTTTCAGATCTAGGAAGTTTCACAATTCCATATTTTCTGGGTAGTTTTAGTTCAATAGAAGCATTGGCTAACTTAGGTGCTAGTATAAATTTAATGCACTAAACTAGACCTCGTAGAATTAAAACCAACACGAATAAGTATACAACTAGCCGATCGATCAGTAAAATATCCTAGAGGGATAATGTAGAACATGCTAGTTAAAGTTGGTACTTTAGTATTTCCAGTAGATTTTGTTATTCTGGACATGGAAGAAGATTCTAGAGTTCCTCTTATATTAGGAAGACCATTCTTAAACACGGCTAAAGCAATAATAGACGTGTTCGGTAAGAAACTGACCCTAAGTATAGAGGACGAGAGTGTTACCTTTTCTGTTGATAGAGCCATGCAACAACCACAATCTGCAGATGATACATGTTATTATATTCAAACTATAGATTCACATGCAGAATTGTTAGAAGAATTTCTAGAATTACAAGGAACAGGAGAATGTTCTTTAGGAGAAGGAACTGAACCAATTGATGAAGCTGAAATGTTAGCCGCACTCATGGCTAATGGATATGAACCAACAACAAAAGAAATTCAAATGCTAAAAGAAGAAGACAGATATCGATACAAATCATCGATAGAAGAACCACCGACATTAGGGTTAAAACTACTTCCAAACCATTTGGAATATGCTTATTTACATGGTGAATCTGAATTACCTGTAATAATATCGTCTTCTCTTACGGAAAATGAAAAATCTCAACTCATTTCTGTGTTAAAAGCTCATAAACCAGCTATTGCATGGAAGATTCATGACATTAAAGGCATAAGTCCTTCGTATTGCACGCATAAAATTCTTATGGAAGAAGGTCATAAAACGTATGTACAACGCCAATGAAGACTAAATCCTAATATGCAAGATGTTGTTTAGAAAGAAATTATTAAACTGATAGATGCATGTTTAATTTATCCAATTTCTGATAGTCCATGGGTAAGCCCAGTTCAATGCGTACCTAAGAAGAGTGGCATGACTGTCATCACAAATGAAAAAAATGAGCTTATTCCTACTAGGACTGTAACAGGATGGCGTGTTTGTACTGATTATAGAAAATTAATTGACGCCACCAGAAAAGATCACTTTCCCTTACCTTTCATTGATCAATTGTTGGAAAGATTAGCCGGGAATAGTTACTATTGTTTTCTTGACGGTTTCTCTGGATACTTTCAAATTCCAATCACACCCGAGGATCAAGAAAAAACCACATTCACGTGCCCTTATGGTACTTTTGCTTACAAACGCATGCCATTTGGACTTTGCAACGCCCCTGCAACCTTTCAAAGGTGCATGATGGCGATTTTTCACGACATGATAGAAGAATGCATGGAAGTTTTCATGGATGACTTTTCAGTCTTCGGTGATACATTTGAATCATGTCTAGTTAATCTTGAACGAATGCTTATTAGATGCGAGCAATCAAATCTAGTTCTTAATTGGGAGAAATACCATTTCATGGTTAGAGAAGGCATCATTCTTGGACACAAAATTTCAAAGGAAGGAATTGAAGTGGATAGAGCTCAAGTTGATGTAACTGCTAAACTTTCACATCCCACCAATGTTAGAGGAGTTAGGAGTTTTCTAGGACATGCCGGTTTTTACCGACGTTTCACAAAAGATTTTTCTAAAATTGCCACTCCTATGAATAAACTCCTAGAAAAGGATGCTCCATTCATCTTTTCGGATGAATGAATCAAATCTTTTAATATTCTTAAAGAAAAACTCACTAATGCGCCGATCATGATAACTCTAAATTCGAATCTACCATTTGAACTTATGTGCGATGCAAGTGATTTTGCAATGGGAGCCGTTTTAGGACAAAGGTTTGAAAAACGATTTCAACCTATCTACTACGCTAGTAAGATGTTACAAGGAGCACAAACGAATTACACAACTACTGAAAAAGAACTCCTTGCCATTGTCTTTGCTTTTGACAAATTTCGTTCATTTCTCGTTTTAGCTAAAACGGTGGTCTATACCGACCATTCTGCTCTTAGATACCTATTTTCAAAACAAGATGCCAAACCACGATTAATCCGTTAGATCTTACTCCTACAAGAGTTCGATATTGAAATCCGAGACAAAAAGGGAGCAAAAAATCTCACCGCTGATCATCTTTCTCGTCTTGAAAATCCCGAATTAGAAGTTCTAAATGAATCGGCCATACAAGATAACTTTCTTGATGAATATCTATTAAAGATAGATTATAGTGAAATTCCATGGTTTGCAGACTATGCAAACTATGTAGTATGTGGATTCCTTGAAAAAGGGTTGTCGTACCAAAAACGAAAGAAATTCTTTAGTGATATAAAACACTATTTCTGGGAAGATCCACATTTGTTTAAAAGTTGTCCCGATGGAATAATACGCCGATGTGTATTCAGGAATGAAGCTAGTCAAATCTTAAACCATTGTCACACATGACCAACAGGAGGGCATTATGGGCCTCAACTCACAGCAAGAAAAGTCTATGACGCTGGATTCTATTGGCCTACAATTTTCAAAGACGCACACCTTCTTTGCAAATCTTGTGATGCATGTCAAAGGGCCGGAAAAATAAGTCAACGTGATGAAATGCCACAAAATGTCATTCAAGTATGTGAAGTATTTGACGTTTGAGGTATTGACTTTATGGGTCCATTTCCAAAATCTCAAAATAATCTCTACATTCTCGTTGCCATTGATTATGTATCTAAATGGGCGGAAGCACAAGCTCTCCCAACTAACGATGCACGAGTTGTAGTCAACTTCTTAAAACGTCTTTTTGCTAGGTTCGGAACACCGAAAGCTTTAATAAGTGATTGAGGTACTCATTTTTGTAATAATCAACTTGAGAAAGTTATCAAAATATATGGAGTAACTCATAAAATCTCAACCGCTTATCATCCACAAACAAGTGGACAAGTTGAAAATACCAATCGAGCATTAAAACGTAAGAGAAAACCGTAGGATCAAATCTGAAGGAATGGTCCATGAAATTGGAGGATGCACTCTGGGCTTTTAGAACAGCCTACAAAACGCCAATTGGTACCACACCTTTTAGACTCGTTTACGGAAAAGCATGTCACCTTCCAGTAGAAATTGAGCATAAAGCATTTTGGGCTTTGAAGACATGTAATCTTGATTTACATGAAGCCGGACATCTACGGTTAAGTCAACTAAACGAATTACAAGAATTAAGACATGAAGCATACGAAAATTCCTTAATCTATAAAGAAAGAACGAAGAAATGGCATGATAAAAGAATCAGAAGTTCAAAAGAATTTAAGGAAGGAGACAGAGTTCTTCTTTTCAATTCACGATTCAAGCTATTTCCTGGAAAATTAAAATCAAGATGGTCTGGACCATTTATAGTCAAAAGAGTTTTCCCATACGGAACAGTAGAATTAATAAATTCAAATGGGATTGAATTTAAAGTAAATGGTCATAGAGTTAAACATTACATAGATAATCCAATGGAAGTTGAAGATGAAGTTAATCACAATTTCGATACCACAGCTAACTAAGTGTGGGAAGATTCGAATCTTTTTAGGGTAATATATATTTATGTTAGAGTTAGATACTCTGTTTTCGTGTAGTTTCTGAAAATGGAATCCGAATGGTCTTTCCCTAGCAGACCCTAAAGAACTAGTCTTTTCCCTCCATTTTGAAATCTTATTTCTTTTAGGTTTTATGAGATGAAGAATTCCTTTGATCTGAACCATGGTCTACTACTACACGCTATGATTACTAAACGTAATAATGACACAGTTCCGAGTGAACTGGTATCATTCATAAGAGGAAAAATGGACGAAGTAAGGAAAGAACTCAGGAAAGATCATCATAAGAAACATTTTGGTAAAGGAAAATCAAAATCCGCAACAAAAAGAAGAGCACGACACCTTGAAAGATGTCATAAATGCGGAAAATGGTCACACGAATGTAAATGTTCAAACAATCAAACATATTCAAATACCGAATTTGTTACTCTATGCAGAGAAGGACCGTTCATATGTTTAGAAGAAAAGTTATTGAAGAATCGAGGTTATGCTTATGTAGCTATGGAAAACCAAATCACACGACTCTCCTATGAGTCGGCTAAAGCAGGTCTCTGAGAATTCTATCTCATAGGTAAGTATGTACAGTTTTTATTTTTTTATTTATTGCTTTTAACCTTTTGATAATAAACGCTGAATCGTTCGCTATAAAGTATTAAATTGATATTCAATAAAATTCGGTATGCGAAACCGAAATTATTGATATCATACAAAAATTTATTACATCACTGCGAAATTTACCGTTTATTCATAAGGTATAAATATATTTAATCAATCAATCCAAAATATTTCAAAAATTCGTCAGGAGTAAAACTAGGTAAAATAGCCGAAATTACTTTACCCAAAAGAGGGGCGTATATTTTTGATAATATTTGATTGATTAAAGTGGGATAAAAGACCGAAAAGATTTTTAATTTTTACCTTGTTTTTAAAATTAATATATAAATATTAAATTATTAATGTAAATTGTTAAAATCAATATATTTAAGTTTTTAAATAATTTAAAAATTAATATTTTTAATATAAGTTTGTAAAATTAATGTATAAAAAAAATATTAATGATAGTTATATGAATTTTTAATTTTATGCATTTTAAAATTAAGTTTGGTGAGAATTTAAAAACAAAATTTACTTTATTTCATTAAGTTAAAAATATGATTTATAAAATTCGTCGTGAGTTGAAGACTAGGTCGTTGAACCGAAATTGCTTTACCCAAGGGAGGGACGATAAATTTTATTATCATTATTTTTAATCTTATTGAGTTAAAGTATGCCAAAAAATAAAAAAAAACCAAAAAAATCTTTGCTTTTAAAACAAACGCTTTAAAATGACAAATTTTAAAATTTTGTCGAGGAACGGACTAGGTAAACGTACCGAAACAACCTAGTCCTAAATAAAAAGGAAAACAAATTTTTAAAATTTATTAATTTTTGTTTTATTAGTTAAAGGTTTTTATAAAAAAAATAAAAAAAATAAAAAATCGGCACTCGCGGAACTTGAAAGGGACCCACATCCGCACTCGCGGAGTTTGAAAAACCCAGAAAGGGTTAACTGGTCAAACAGACCAGTCCCCAACACACCACACACAAAATTCTGCAAAAAACACACACAAAACACTCTAAAAATCGCGATTTTTCACCGTTAATCATCAAATTTTTTGCTAAAATCATGTTGAGAAGGATCCTACCAAGAAGTTACTCAAGGAGATCGGTAATTTCTACATCTAAACACTCTTTAATTCGGATTTTTAGTGTTCTTGAATAAATTTATACCTAATTTGATTTTGATGATTTCTAGTTTAATTATGCTTAAATTGTTTGTGTATTAAGCTTGTATAACCTAGATTGATGCTATTTAACATAATTAGAAGCCTTAAACTACAAATTTTGAGTAATCTAGGGTTTGTGTTCTTGAGCAAAATTGGGGCTTTTTGACATAAACGGGTTATGGCCGAATTTTGTTGTTAGTTTATACTAAATTGAGTATTGTACCATGTTTAGGTTGCTAAATGTTCAAAACTTTGAACCTAAACATGATTTTTGAATATTAAAATGGACTTTTTGATTCAAAAATACATGAACTCGATTTAATTAATATGAATGCCATTTGGAACTCGTTTAATTGCTATACTGATTATTTTGACATGTTATTTGAGATAAAAGCTAAAGAACATTGTATACATTTTCATATATGTTTATTTGTAAAAGTATAGAATTGTTAATATTGTGAAAATGCATATAAAGTTTAATATGGATTAAACATGTCATTATGATTGTTTTGATTTATGATTCTGATAACACTAATGCATATTTGGATGCACAAAAATTGAGTTTAATGTGTTTTGCAGACTGAAAGGGGTGAATCTTCATCCGCATCCCAGGCTCACAATGCTCCTCCTGAGAATGCAGAAGAACAGGAGATTAACGACCAATATAGATAAAATCTACCGCATCAATTCATTTCATATTCAAATATAGAATTGGCAGATTTACATCCTAATTTAAGGTTTGACCGATATTGGATAGATTATCTAAAATATCAGAGGAACTTGCACACCCTTCAGTCTAATGTTGTTGAAGTACCCAGGGTAATAGATTGAGAACCGTTAGAAACAGTGGGATTGGCCGATCCAATCAGAGAATTACTTACACAAATATATGGTAATTCTACTTTTAATGATTGGAAACGTTTGTTCAATATACGTAGGCGTGTATATAGAGAATGGTGTGTGGAATTATTATGTAGTGTTGAAATAAATGATCGGGTAGCTACCTTAACCGATCGGAGTTTTATTAGATTTTTATTAGGAGGTGTGATGCGCCATATGTCTTTACAAGACATGGCTCAGGCTTTATGTATATATACGCCCGAGGAACTAGCATCTACTGATTGTCAAAGGTTGATAGTTAATGGTAGGAGGGTTGATGAAAATTTTGATATGAATGGAATATGGAGTAGAATGACTAGACATAACCGATTTCGTGGGGGAAATAACTCTTATACTGATATTGATAGAGCTGAGCTAAGAGTAATTCATAGGTTCTTAGCAAACTCGATTACACAGCGAGGTAAGAACAAAGAGAAAGTAAATGAGAATGATTTATTTTATCTCATGTGTATTCGAGACCCACAGAGCGCTGTGAGTATACCTTATTGTGTGGGTTATTATTTATCGGCTATGGTTAGGAGTATACGGCCTAATGGTATAATAGGAGGTGGTATCTTTGTTACTTTAATTGCTCGGTGTCGATAGAAGTCATGGGGGATTAATAATTGCAGCACCAGAACCCCATGATACAATTGGTTTGAAAGTATATCATGGTGCTAAGGTTTTAAAGAAACGACATAACGCTGCAGCACCATATGATGGCAATCATCCACAGGTCGAAAGAGATCAGCAGCAAGGTAATGCGGGAGGAGGGAATCAGATGACAGAAATGCAAATTTTTATGGCTCAACATGAGTATGAAATGGCTAGACAACGAGCATTTCAAGATTGGCAGTATCATCAAAACCAAATCATAAGTCATTATGCACACATAAATACAAACTACATTCCTACTCCAATGCCCGTATTTCCTCCCTGGACTATACAGACCCGACCACCGTACCCTACATATGACCCAGCTCAAGCATTCTACAGCACATACGGCTATGAATGGATTCCCTACTGGAACCATCCTCATCAACCCTAATCTTCTTTTATGCCTATTTTTATTTATTTGGTAATTTGTAATTTTATACTTTTAATATTTCTTTTGATACTATAATAGTTTTTATAATTTTCTAACTTTTATTATTAGATTTTTAATAATTTTTGAATGTGGGGTGATATACCCAACTTCAAAAATATGTATATATATGTTTGTAGTTTATCTAATGTATAAAACAGGGTAAAACAGCGCACTTTCAAAGACTGTCATTAAGTTCAGCAAAAGCTACTAATTTTGACGACAAAACGAAAAACAAATGTGATGTAACAACAAGACGGAATGAACAAATGATATGCACCATTTATCATTCAACAAACAAACGCCAATATGATTGGAAACTTTGGTAAAATTTAATCATTTTTCTACGCTAATCACCCTCAATAATTTAAATTGTACTGATTTCTTGCAAATGAGGGCATTGCAAGATCTTAAGTGTGGGAAGGAGTTAAATTCTTTCGGATTTTTAAAATTTTGAAATTAAACACTTGGTTACCATTAAAAATACTAGTAACGCAGTAGTTGTATTAGAATTTAGTGCTCTCTGATAATAAAGAACAGCCCTAGTCTTATATACTGACTACCCAATTCTAGTAAAAAATTTCAAAATTTTCAACTAAATGAACTCAAAATTATGTTTATACATATTTATGAACGATAAAACTAGGTGTTAACACTGAAATTATTGTTACCTATGAAAGGACATAAATTGAGAAACAACCCAAAATGCTTGAATGCATTTAAAATGGAATAGAGGAAAATAAAAAGGCAAATAAAGGAAAATAAAAGCCAAGTGTGGGAAAAATTTACCAAGTTATTTAGAACATATATCACATATTTTTGTATAAATAATTGAAGATACTTTTGTTTTGGATGATATTAATCAGTTTTACCCAGTTTATTGTAATATAAATGTAATATAAATAAGTAAAGTCTTTCGAGAAAAAGACACGCGCTTCTTGATTTAGGTCAGGAAGTTGTCGTCCAGACTAGTTGTAGAGTCTACGAAAATCCTTGAAAATTTTTCTCGAAAATCAGCTGAAAATCCACGGACCTCAGCATCAAACAGGGTCGCGAAGTGGTCAGACTTATCCTAACCATGAGAGGATCTGTCTCGTACAATGGGGGGCACCGTGCAAATTAGCTTATAAGACTAATGAATCAGATCCCCACAAAGGATAATCTCCTTAAAGATCAAAAATCAGCTTTTATGACTGATATTACTCAATCCTTGAGATTGACATTAAAGATTGAGAATTCAAACTCATGGAATTCGATGATATCTAAACTCGAGTTTGAACGAGAAAATATTTTGATCAAATTACAAACCGATTTGTTTTCTGAAAACCCTATTTTTAATGCGTTCATTACCATTGAACGTAAAATCCTAGGAATTCACCTGGAATTCATTAGGTCACCTGAACCAAATCGGGTGTCAACCGTAAGAACGGTGGTTGCATAGCATGGTCAAAGACAGGACCTTGTGCCAGACCGAAAAACTATAAGGTGATATTTACTATTGCTCCTACCAAGGATAGTAATTGTATCCGACGCGATATAGACCATAATCAAAAGCATGTCACGGGACATTGCCTTAACAGTTGCTTGTTCAACACTTTCCTTTGCAACCGGACAGTAGTTTACCAAAAGGTAATATACAGAGCAAGTAAACTGGACGTGTTGCTTTCCTAATACAAGGTTAGCAAGTGGGTGACACAAAACCACGAGTTTTGAGCTAAAATTTTCAAATCTGAAACCCACAAAACTCACAAAAACATTTTGCAAATACCTGTGAAGGGTTATTCCGGAAAACTAATCTAGAGTAAAAGCTAGATTGAAATTTCAAAAGATCAAATGTTTTCATAAAGATCCAATTTCCTAACGGATCTAAATTTTTATAGTCATGTGGGACTGTAAACCACAATGTTACTACCATTGTTCATACCGCCGTATAGAAATCACTGATGTACAAAGTGTGAAGACAAAAGAAGTGATTCTAGTATTTTTATTTCAAGACCATATTGCTTGAGGACAAGCAACGCTCAAGTGTGGGAATATTTGATAATGCTAAAAACGAACATATATTTCATAGCATTATCCTTCAAGAAAAACAAGCTTTTAGTTGCAGTTGTTCTATTTACAAGTTATATTCGTTTAAATAATAAAAGGTGAAGACAAAAGACAGATTTGACGAATTGAAGACACAAATGACCAAAAAGCTAAAAAGTACAAAGTACAATCCAAGTGGTTCAAATTATTGATGAGAAACGTCTAAAAATTACAAGAGTACAAGCTGTGAAACACAAAATACAAGATATTAAATCGTACGAAAAGGCATTCGAAAATCCGGAACCTGGACCAGAGTCAACTCTCAACGCGCGACGCAATGGACAAAAAATTACAAGTCAACTATGCACAAGAATATAATATAATATATAATTAATTATATATATTATTATATATTATAATTATACGCAGCTCACGTTTTGGATTTAATCTATGAGCTGGATTCCAGACCTCCGCACTCGCGGAGCTTTGATGAAGAAAACCTCCGCACTCGCGGAGCTCAACAGTGAAACGTGGGCCTATAAAAGGCCGTGCATTCTGATCGATTCATTACATCTTTTTCTAATCTCTCTCTTACGATATATATATATATATATATATATATATATATATATATATATATATATATATATATATATATATATATATATATATATATATATATATATATATATATATATATATATATATATAATTTTAATTTTAATTTAAGATTAATAATAATAAGGTTATGTTAGCGAATGTTGTAAGTGTGTAAGTCGAAATTCTGTCCGTGTAACGCTACGCTATTAATACTCATTGTAAGTTATGTTCAACCTTTTTAAATTAATGTCTCGTAGCTAAGTTATTATTATGCTTATTTAAATCGAAGTAATCGTGATGTTAGACTAAATATTAAAGACGGGGTAATTGGGCTTTGGACCATAATTGGGGTTTGGACAAAAGACCGACACTTGTGGAAATTGGACTATGGGCTATTAATGGGCTTTATATTTGTTTAACTGAATGATAGTTCGTTAATTTAATATAAAGATTTACAATTGGACGTACCTATAAATAACCATATACACTCGATCGGATACGATGGGCGGGATATTTATAAGTACTAATAATCGTTCATTTAACCGGACACGGGAATGGATTAATAGTCAATGGACTCATTAAAACAGGGGTAAATTATGTACAAGGACACTTGGCGTAATTATTAACAAAGTATTAAAACCTTGGGTTACACGCAGTCGATATCTCGGTGTAATTATTAAACAAAGTATTAAGACCTTGTTAAAGTTTAAGTCCCCAATTAGTTGGAATATTTGACTTCGGGTATAAGGATAATTTGACGAGGACACTCACATTTTATATTTATGACTGATGGACTGTTATGGCCAAAAACCAGATGGACATATCAAATAATCCAGGACAAAGGACAATTAACCCATGGTAATAAACTAAAATCAACACATCGAACATCATGATTACGGAAGTTTAAATAAGCATAATTCCTTTATTTCATATTTCATCGCAATTTTATTTACTGTCATTTTATTTATAGCACTTTTTAATTATCGTCCTTTTTAATTATCGCAATTTTATTTACCATAATTTTATTTATCGTACTTATATTTATCGCACTTTAATTATCGTTATTTACTTTACGCTTTAAATTAAGTTATATTTATTTTTAATATTTTACATTAGGTTTTAATTGCGACTTAAGACATAAAATCGACAAACCGGACATTAAACGGTAAAAACCCCCTTTTATAATAATAATACTACTTATATATATATATATATATATATATATATATATATATATATATATATATATATATATATATATATATATATATATATATATACAATTATAGGTTAAAATAATTATAGCGTTAAACTTTTTTACTGTATCCCTGTGGAACGAACCGGACTTACTAAAAACTACACTACTGTACGATTAGGTACACTGCCTATAAGTGTTGTAGCAAGGTTTAGGCATATCCACTTTATAAATAAATAAATAACTTGTGTAAAATTGTATAGTATTTAATAGTTTTTCGTAGTAAATATATAACTATTTCGTACCCCTTCGCTTTAACATCAGCAAGCTTGAAGAAATATTTAGTTTCATATGTTATAATCAATATTTTAATTCATTTTAATTGTCCAATGTTAGCAGTCTACTGTTAGTAGTCCACAGTTAGTAATTCAATAATTCATATGTAGTTTAATATATAATATTCGAATTAATTAATACGTATCGTGACCCATTATATACATGTCTCAGACTCGATCACAACTCAAAGTATATATATTATTTTAGAATCAACCTCAACCCTGTATAGCTAACTCGAGCATTATCGTATATAGAGTGTCTATGGTTATTCCAAATAATATATATAGATGACGTCGATATGATATGTCAAAACATTGTATACGTGTCCCGATATTTAAAATGCGTAAATAACAAGATTTAAATGACGATAAATAAAGTGCGTAAAATAAATAACAGAATTAAATGACGATAAATAAAATTTTGAGATTTAAAATTGTGATAAATAAATTATGAAAAATAAATTGCGATAATTAAAATGTAATAAGGAATTAGGAACAGTTAGCTAGGATATTGTTAGCGTGGATTCTTAACAAAATTTCTCACAGTTAATTTGTTTGTTTCTAACAAATTTTATTTTTGTCCAATGTTTTCTTCATTTTGCCACTTGTTGGATTCTCATAAGTCAAAATCCAAATATGAAATTGAATGAAAATGGTTATTCTGTGATGAACGGATTCGTATATCTGTGGATGTAAGTAGGATAGTAAATGACTGTTGAATCTGATTCGAAGAATGTACAGTGTAACTTATTAATGTGAAATCTAAATATTCCTTGAGAATTACCTACCCGTTAAAATATTTTCACCCTTAACAGTTTGTACAAAAGAATTTTTAATTACAATCTTTATAAAAACATATATACATATATATTTTCTTTAGATGTAATCATGGATTTAATGAGTCAATGTGATATTAAACTCATTTGGTTTACCGTTAGAACTAGAATACATAATCTCTAAAACATTAGAGATTACATAATCACCATGTAGAACGAAGATAAATGATGTAGAACGATACGTAGAACGAAGATCATGCTTGGGTATAGATTGTGATATTGTGGCATGTGGTGTCGATGGTACGGGTGATGTTGCTGCCGGTGCTGCTGCTGCTGCTGGTGCTTGTAACCTTTGCACCATATTCTCCAAAGCCACTACCCAGGCGCGAAGCTCGTTGACTTCTTCTATTACACTGGGATGATTGTCGGTTCGGACGAGCGGATGAATAAGATCTAGAATTTGAGATAATATATAATCATGACGAGATACTCTGGAAATGAGAGAGAAAAATAGTAACACGAACATGTTCGCCGGTAAGTGCTTCAGGTTCCTCACCAAGAGGGCAATGTGGTGGATGGAAGGGATCACCTTCTTCTTGCCTCTAATGATTTAGTAGACTACGAACCCATCCCCAATTCATCCAGAATAGATGATGGCTGATTGGTTGATCCATTCCGGTTACACTGTCTTCGGAGTTCAGGTGAATATCCATATCGGAATAGCTGTCAGAATCCGAGGAATTTGAATTAGTTGCGAGTTCCATCTTGTACGGTTAGGTAAAGGGTTTTCGATATGAAATGATTTTCAGATATCGGATGATATTCTAATTACATAGAATACCTATACATAGTATAGAAGATCCCGTAGATTACAGAGGGAATTAAGGAAACGTGTCAGACAAGGTTTAATGTAATGGGATATGAATTTGTCTGTACACCATCTATGCAATAATTGCAATAAGTCGTGTCGAAACTGAAAATGATAGGTAGATATTATTCGACAAAGAACGGAAAGCAAAACTTTTGACATACAGACCAGGTTCAAGTCCAGACTTATTAATGTATCCTAACAAATTCTAGGCCGAAGTCCAGACTCATTAATGCATCCTAACAACTACTAGTTAGACACACTAATGCAAGACCTGGTTCGCTAAGACCACCGCTCTGATACCACATGAGACGACCCGTCCTAATCCATCTGACGAATACATTACATTTGATTACATCGTGAGGTACTTGACCTCTATATGATACATTTTACAAAAATTGCATTCGTTTTTAAAAGACACACTTTCTTTACATCGAAAGTTGACGGCATGCATACCATTTCATAATATATTCAACTATAATTGACTTAATAATAATCTTGATGAACTCAACGACTCGAATGCAACGTCTTTTGAAATATGTCATGAATGACTGCAAGTAATATCTCTAAAATGAGCAAATGCACAGCGGAAGATTTCTTTCATACCTGAGAATAAACATGCTTTCAAGTGTCAACCAAAATGTTGGTGAGTTCATTAGTTTATCATCAATATTCATTTCCATCATTTTTAATAGACAACAAGATTTCATTTCCATTTCTCATAAATATATATCCTATACAAAGAGATAAAAATCATTCATATGGATTGAACACCTGATAATCGACATTAACAAGATGCATATAGAATATCCCCATCATTTCGGGACTCTCTTAGGACATGATAAATTTCGAAGTACTAAAGCATCCGCAACAACGGATGGGGCTTGTTGGGTCCGATAGATCTATCTTTAGGATTCGCGTCAATTAGGGGCCAGTTCCCTAATTCTTAGATTACCAGGCTAAAAGGGGCATATTCGGTTTCGATCCATTCAACCATATAATGTAGTTTCGATTACTTGTGTCTATTTCGTCAAACATTTATAAAAGCGCATGTGTTCTCAGTCCCAAAAATATATATTGCAAAAGCATTTAAAAAGGGAGTAATGAAACTCACTATACGATATTTTATTGTAAAAATATGCATACGACGGAAATGAACAATGCAGGGTTGGCCTTGGATTCACGAACCTATATCATTTATATGTATATTAACACATATAATGGTAATCGAACAAATTTAATTGTTATTTTAGTAACTTGTACGTTTCATTAATAACTAAATTAACTATATTTATTTTTATATACATTAAATAGATAATTAATATTTATTACAAACATATTAATATAGTTATGTTTTATGTAAATAATATATTTCTATATAGAAAATCTTTATTTGATATATTAATAATACTAATAATAATAATAATGATAAAAATAATAATATTAGTGTTAGAAATAATAATAAAAATAATAATGATAAAAATAATGATAATTCTAATAATAATAATAATGATATTTCTAATAATAAAAATGATAATTTAAATAAAAAAAATTAGTTTCAATAATAATACTACTTACATTGAAAATGATAATAATAATAATAATAATAATAATAATAATAATAATAATAATAATAATAATAATAATAATAATAATAATAATAATGAGTAATAAGTAAACCACCTCAAAGAAGTAGTCCTAAAAAAATGCCCAAGTCCGGATTTGAACCCGCGACATCCCGCTAACCTGATAACATCCTTAACCAAAGCTCTGTCTGTTTCATTTCTAATTAATTTGATACTTATCTTTATATAACCCCCTTTTCTTCCTGTTTCCCTTTCTTCTTCTTTTTTAAAAAAATATATGCCACAACCGGGACTCGAACCCGTGACCTCTCGCTAATTCGCTATACCCCTTAACCATCCATCTATTGTTCCTTTTCTGATTTAAATTAGTTCCAAATTATATATATACCGTATAGATCTGTTTCTCCATTATATGATCATCATCCTAATTACAATTGGGTTTCGGCCCAATATCCCAAATGGTTTACGGCCCAAAGATAAGTCCAGCAACAATTGGTCCATTTATTGTTTAAAGGAAGCCCAAGATACACAAAATTAAGTTTCTGGTTTCGATTAACATTAAGCAGTCAACTATCACTTTCATCTTTTTCCTCATTATCATCATCATATAATAACATCATCAAACCGTCATCATTAAATCATCAATTAACATATACTATTTATCATCTTCTCTATTCATCATTAACATCCTTAGCAGCTTAAAAGTAGTGGTATTCCAATTATTCTTGTTGGGTAATCACGACAGGAACAGTAACCCGAAATCATTTCGCAACAACAAATAAAAATGGTGGTCCATGGTTGAAGGTGACCGGTGGTTAGTAGTAATTAATGGTGATTTGAAGTGATGAGTTCACGAATAAGTAAAAAAATTGTAGGAAGGTGGTTCATGGTTCTTGATGGGTTACAAAGGTGGTAATAAGGTGATGTGTTTTTGGTTGATGGTGGTGATAGTCTTAAACAGAAAAGTAGCCGTGAATGGTGATAGCGAGTGGATGTTGTTATCGAATGAAAAACAGGAATAGGAAAATATTGATTTGGTGTTGAACATCATGATGATGGTGGGTATTTGACCTCGCGAGGTATTTGACCTCTAAATGATACAATTTTACAAACATTGCATTCGTTTTTAAAAGACAAACTTTCATCACATCGAAACTTGACGGCATGCATACCATTTCATAATATATCCAACTATAATTGACATAATAATATTCTTGATGAACTCAACGAATTGAATGCAACATCATTTGAAATATGCATGAATGACTCATAGTAATATCTCTAAATGAGCAAATGCACAGCGGAAGATTTCTTTAATATCTGAGAATAAACATGCTTTCAAGTGTCAACCAAAAGGTTGTTGAGTTCATTAGTTTATCGTAAACATTCATTTCCATCATTTTAATAGACCACAAGATTTTCATTTTCATTTCTCATAAATATACGTCTCATGCATAGAGACAAAAATCATTCATATGGATTGAACACCTGGTAACCGACATTAACAAGATGCATATAAGAATATCCCCTATCATTCCGGGACATCCATCAGACATGATAAAACAACATCGAAGTACTAAAGCATCTTCAACAACGGATGGGTTTTGTTAGGCCCAATAGATCTATCTTTAGGATTCGCGTCAATTAGTAGATCGGTTTACTAATTCTTAGGCTACCAAGCAAAACGGGCATATTCGGATTCGATCATTCAACCATATAATGTAGTTTCGATTACTTGTGTCTATTTCGTAAAACAGTTATAAAAGCGCATGTATTCTCAGTCCCAAAAATATATATTGCAAAAGCATTTAAAAAGGGAGCAAATGAAACTCACGATACTGTATTTTGTAGTAAAAATACATATGACGATATTGAACAATGCAGGGTTGGCCTCGGATTCACGAACAAATATCAAGTATATATATTAACACATATAATCGTAATAAAATAAGTTTATATATTAATAATAGTAATATATTTTATATTTTCATTTTCTATCTCGTTAATAAATAATTAATATCTATTTTTAACTTAAGTAAATTCTTAATATTAATATATCAAATACTTATTAAACTACTTTAATTAACTAATTTATTGATAATTGATATATATAATAAATATAATACATATAACTTAATATTTGTTTGGTAGAAATAATAATAACAATACTAAATAAAAAGTTGTATTATTTTTTACAATAAAAACAATAATAGTGATAATAATACTTAAAAATAATATTTGATAATAATAATATTGATAATTATAATAACTATAAAACTAATAATTTTTCTGCTAATGATAATTATGATACTAGTTTAGCTGTAATAATAGTCCTAATGGTAAAAGTAGTAGTAATGATAATAATAATAATAATAATAATAATAATAATAATAATAATAATAATAATATTTCTAATAATAATTATTATAATGATAAGTAATATGTTAATTCTTATAATCATATTGACAATGATAAAAATAATAATTCTAATGATAGTAATAATTTTAATTATAATGTTAATTTTTAATGTTAATGATAATAATAATAATAATAATAATAATAATAATAATAATAATAATAATAATAATAATAATAATAATAATAATAATAATAATAATAATGATGATGATGATGATAATAATAAGATGATAATATTAATAAATGAATAGATAAGTAACTACCTCAAAGGAGTAGTCCTAAAAAAATTGCCCAAGTCCGGGTTTGAACCCGCAACGTCCCGCTAACCCGATAACATTCTTACCCATTACGCTTATGTGTTTCAATTTTGAAATAGTACCAATCTTAAATTGTTTTTAACCTTCACTTATGTATCCTTATTCTTTTTCAAAAAAAAAATGCCCGAGCCCGGGCTCGAACCCAAGACCTCTCGCTAACCCAAACAACCCTAATCATTGAACCATTAAATATCTCTTGTAATATGTCGTCTTTTTAATTATATAACAACATAAAACCGTTATCCTTTTTCCTCATAAATTCAACACCTCTTTTCATCATCATCATATGATTACATGCCACCACCCATATCATCATCATCATCATCATATTAATCATTTTTAGGATCATAACTTAGTCATCATCATAACTAATAACATTTATCATCAATCATCAACTTTCTAGTTAAATAAAAATATTAGGCCTGAACCAACAAGCCCAAGTTGTATATCTCCTCAATATTAATTGGCCCAACATAAATTATCAAGCTCAGTGGGTCTTACAAGCCCATCATGTTGTAACATCCCGCATTTTTTCGTTAAATTATTTTAACGCCCGTCTTTTTTTTAGATAATATCTTTCGTTATCTAAATTCGTATCTTTCATTAACTAACGTTCTTAACATTTTTGTTATTTAACTATAATATCTCTCGCTTACTCTAGCATTTTAAAATATTCGTTCGGTTAATTCCCGTACCCGACTACAAACTTGAGGGACTAATCTTGCCACTTGGGCAAATTTGATTAACTAGTAACCCACCACCACCACTCATTTCATTCAATACTCTCATCTCTCTTTCTTACTTCTATTATTTTGCTCTCAAACTTCAAATCCTTAATTCATCATCTAAATCCAAACCGAGAAGCAAACATCAAAACAAATTACATATTCGTGATCCTCTCTTCTTCCTCTATATTTTGGTACCAATTTCATCTCGTTTGGGTAACATTTCTAAAATTCTAGATTTCTCTAATTCATTTTATAGACTTGAAATGGTGTTAGTTAGTGTTTATGGCTCAAGTCTAACATGAATATATGTTTAGTTTGCTCTATTTGTTGTTTTGAGTAACTAGTTTGAATATGAAAAATGGGTGTGCTTAATCTTGAGTTTTGGATGATTAAATATTGTTTAAATGTTAAAGTTCATGTATTAAATGTATTACTAGCATTATTAGCTTTATTTTGATGTGTAGGTTGATTTAGAAAAGCTTCATTTACAAAGTGATTGAATTCATGATTTTGATTAGGGTTTGATAGACTTTAAAATGAACTTTTGATGCATTGAATGCTTGTTAATTTTGTTAGTAAGTGTCTAGTTGCAATTTATGTTTAATTACCTTCGAAACGGCATATTGTATGTGTAAATTGGATTCCCGAATCATAAAATACGTTTTACGAACTTGAAACCTTGATAACGAACCTTTAATGATCACTTGACGAGAATTCGGTTATTGTAAATGATATTTTTGTGTGATGAAAAGTGTTTAGTTGTATTCCTCGTTAAATTACCTTTCCAACGATGTATGGTATGCGTTTTAGGTGTTTAGGGTTCATTTATTGTGTTAAAATGAGTTTTGGCTAGAGACTTGAACACTTGCACCAGCCCAGGTACCAGCTCAAGTTGAGTGTCGTGGTGCGGCCATCCTTGGTCGCGGCGCGGCATTAGGCGTGTTTGGATTCTGATTAAACTTACACTTTTACGAAAAATGTTTGCTATGCTACGCACCTCCGATTCACATGTAACTTGTTCCAACATGCTTATATATGATTAAAAATCTCAGAAAAATAGTTCGAGACCCGACCCGAACTTGTTGACTTTTACTTTGACCAAGTTTGACTTTTAGTCAAGCTTAACCAAACAATTAGGGAATCGTTCTAACATGCTTTTATACTTGTTTCTTGCGTGAAACTTGACAAGGTGATTCACATGCTATACTATTCGAGTCATAATGAGCCATATGACTAATTTAACACATTTCGCTCGACCGTGTGTCGTAACCGGTTAATTGATACAACTTACTTGTTTAGGTCAAGGCTAAGCAACTTTCATGCACACGTTTACTTTGTGAAGTACATTTATACTCGTGCACTCGAGGTGAGATCATAGTCTCATCTTTTCAACAACTTTTATACTTTTAAATCATGGGATCAGAAACATATACGGTTTATACTTTATACTTTGAACACAAGTACGAAAACAAACATTCCATAGCGAGTTAGAACAAAAAGCCTCAATTCAATTATCATTAGTTACACTTGCAGGGTGTAAGCGAGAACTTATATTATGTGATCACATGGGCTTGACGAGCCTCATTCGGACGGTTCGCTACCGTTAGCGGATGAAATATATTTTCAGGTTTAGTGTATGTTCTAACACTACATAACAGGGTACAAAACAGTTAAGTCTTGATAATTGGGTGCTCGCGATCATACTTTTGGAATGCAACGATTTAGATAATCAACGTTATGGAAATACAAAATCTTGTGGTTCAAAAACAACGTTTACAAATACACCTATGATTTCACCAATGTTTTTCGTTGACAGTTTTCTATATGTTTCTCTGGTTCATACTTGGCTACTTGATACATGCTTCCGCACACTTTGATTACTTGCTTGGGGTCAAGCATACATGCATACGCTAGTGATAGCACCTTTGGATTCAAACTTAATGTTTACATGCATACGCTATTGATAGCATTCGTGATTTTAAACTAATTGTGTCGCTATTTATTTCATTTATACTTTATAACTTTTGTAAACTTAAACTTGTTGTCGATCCATTTGGTAAACTAAACTTTGCAAGTCTTGTACGTTTCAAATGAATGCGGCATAATTTTGGTCAAACGCGTCTCATATAGGGACTATGACCACGTAATGGGACCTAAGTTAACGGCGTCGTCAATGACGGTTTTGTTGGGTCGTTACAGATGGTATCAGAGCATTGGTCGTAAGGAACTAGGTGTAAAGACCCGTCCTAATCCATAAGGACGAATACAATAACATATGATTACATCGTGAGGTACTTGACCTCTATATGATACATTTTACAAACATTGCATTCATTTTTGAAAGACAAACTTTCATTACATCGAAAGTTGATGGCATACATACCATTTCATAATATATCCAACTATAATTGACTTAAGAATAATCTTGATGAATTCAACGACTCGAATGCAACGTCTTTTGAAATATGTCATGAATGACTCCAAGTAATATCTTTAAAATGAGCAAATGCATAGCGGAAGATTTCTTTCATACCTGAGAATAAACATGCTTTAAAGTGTCAACAAAAAGGTTGGTGAGTTCATTAGTTTAACATAAACATTCATTTCCATCATTTTAATAGACCACAAGAGTTTATATTTTCCATTTCTCATTATCAGCATGCATGCATTAAGGTTCAATTATAGGGTGAACACCTGGTAACCGACATTAACAGAACGCGTCTAGAATATCCCCTATCAATCCGGGAAAACCATTGGACATGATATAAAACAAAAACGAAGTACTAAAGCATTCCAAATTCCAGAATGGGGTTCGTCGGGCCCATAGATCTATCTTTAGGATTCGCGTCAATTAGTAGATCGGTTTACTAATTCTTAGGTTACTAAGCAAAAGGGGCATATTCGGCTTCGATCATTCACCCATATAATGTAGTTTCATTTACTTGTGTCTATTTCGTCAAATATTCATAAAAGTTGCGCTTGTATTCTCAGCCCAAAAATGTAAAGGGTAAAAAGGCAAATGAAACTCACTTTACAATATTTTATAGTAAAAATATTCATACGACGATACTGAACAATGCAGGGTTGGCCTCGGATTCACGAACCTATATCATGTATATATATTAACACATTATAGATCAACTAAGTTTATATATATTTTGTTATGTATTAAGATTAATATTCTTATATATAATTTCATTAATACTTATAAGACGTTATGATACTTATTTGATATTTAATTAATGTTACATCAATAATATTAGTCAAAACAAAATTTTATGTAATATTAGTATACTTCATATATTTTTACATAAATATCTTTAGTTTGCAAAATTAATAATTTGTAGTAATACTAGCTTAAGGATAATGATAATAGTGATAGTAATAATAGTAATTATAAAAATGTTAATTCTAAAAATGATAGTTTTAATAAGGATAATAACTTTAATATTTATGTTATATGATAGTTTTAATAATAAAAATGATACCATAATAATAATACTAACAAAATAATAATAATAATTATAATGTTAATAATAATAATAATAATAATAATAATAATAATAATAATAATAATAATAATAATAATAATAATAATAATAATGATATTAATAATACTTGTGATAATAATATGTTTAATGATATTAATAGTAATAATAATACTTTTACTAATAATAATACTAATAATGAAAATAATAATAAAAATAATAAATTACTACCTTTAGAGTAAGCTCAAAAAATAAAATTGTCTCTACCATGACTCGAACCCGCGACCTCTCGCTAACCCACAAACACATCCAACCAATCGGCCAATTCAGTTTTTCTGAATTTAAACCGATCCAATATTTATTTAATCTTTTGTCCCAAACTAGAAAAATGGTTCATAAACCCACTTAATATCGTAACAGCCCAACATCCTAATTCGATCCCACAATAAAAATTTCTCGGCCCAAGTTACCTAGTTCACGGCCCAGCTGAGTTTTTAGTTTGTATATATATAAAAAAAACGAATAGACATATGATTCTCCCATTTGTATTACCACCATCACCGAAAGTTTGCAAGTGGGGGACCAAAAATATCGAACATAATTTTAAACTTAGTCCACTTGCATATATTTAAATCCCGTCATCATCAAACTTCATAACTATCATTGTCTATCATCACCATACTTAATCATAATCATGTAACAACTTCATCATTCATAACATCATTTATCATGATCATTATTATCACACTCGTAATCCATCGTCATTATCACCTTAACTATCATCATTCTCTATATATTTATCATCATCATCATATAATATCATGAATACCGATCGTGTACAAGCAAAATAGAAGTATAACCATGTTATACAAACATTACGGCCCACTTAGAACATGGCAAGCCAAGAAAACCAATTAATACAATTCAATCGTTAATACCCTATTCTTGGAACCAAGAAACGGTCCACATCATAATCATTGTTCTTATATCATAACTTATTAAATTTATCACTTTCCAACTAGTAAAGAATTGATCTCGACCTCTTATTCTATATACAACCAAGTCACTTAGTCCACTAGGTATCTTACTTATTAATCCACTTGCAAAAGAAGTAATAAAAAATTCCCATGCTTTAGCAATTATTGCCTGAAAGGATCCCAAGTTGACCCACATGAATCACTTAGTTCGAAAATTATAATTATAAAGCTTTCTATAAAGAAAATTTCAATATACTCAATTTGACCACTTTATTTCGTGAAATATATATATTCGTTACCTATATCATTTATACTTGTAGTATTCACGAAAATCAGGAAGAATAATTAGCAGCCCCATGGATGGGGGTCACGACCATCATAACAGAACCAGTCGGTTGGTAATAGCAAGTTGTAAAAAGAATAATAGTGGTAGTGGCGGTTATTTATGGTTGCAAAACAGAAAGAAAAGAGTGGTAGCGAGGTGGTTTTGATGGTGAAAGATAGTGAATTGTTTTGGTTACTAGCAGTGAAAATATCGAGGGTGGTGGTGGTGATTATTTCTTCACGAAGAAGAATTAGATAGAGAGAGGAGAAAGATGGAGAAAGGTGGTGATTCAAGGTCGTAAGGTGGTAATATGGCGAAGGAGGGTGACGGTTTTGGTTGATCATGACAACAACCAACAATAACAAAATGAAACGGTTTCAAATGTTGTGGTGGTGATCGTTGGAGGTTTTATTGTGATAATAGCCAATGGTGATGATTGTAGGTGGTTCTCGGGCAGAAAACAACAAAAGAGAATTGAAGGTGTTTGATGAAGGTGGCGTAGGTTATGGTTGGCAAATGGAATGTGACCTTCATCTAATAATAACAGAAACAAGAATGATTCGATGGTGATGGTAATTGTAATTTCTATAACTCTCTCTACCTCTCTGTTCTTTGTGTATGTAATTATTTGTGTATATAGTGAGTGATATCGTATCAATAACTGATCACATTTTGTTTTGTAGGATTGATGATGGTCGACAGAAATATTCGAGGCCAGAAGGAGAAGACAAGAAAAAAATAAAAAGATGAATTCGATGGCTAACAGAATCGTACGATTTCTACTATTGATCAGGTTGTTTGTATTGAGAAATGATTTGGACGTGTAACAAATAGCAGGCAGGAGGTACGAACGTTCAATCAGGAAGAGAATAAAATACAATATAATAGATAGGGAAAAATTTGATTCGTACGATTCATTGATATAACATCTAACAATATCAGTTAGAAACAAGGATTTGTTACAGTTTGATTGTGATGCAAAACAGAATTTGGATCATATGATTGAATACTTACCTAAACTGTATTTATGTATATATATACAGTTTTTATATATGTCTGTATTCTGTAAATATATAAAATCTGTATTTGCTCATATTTTGTATCAGTATATTTGTTTATCTAAATATTTATATATCTAATTATATATGTATTTTTCATATTAAGGAAAACATAACATTGTTAATAATACTATCATTAGTATTAATTTTAATAACAAAACTAGTTAGAACAATGATAATAACAGTCTTAAAAAAATGTTAATTTTTGTAATCAAGCTAATAATAATACTTTTAATAATCATAATAATAACTAACTTTATAAATTTACTAATAACAATGCTATTAATAACGTTAACATTAGCATTTATCTTTAATCATAATGAAAGTAATAATAACAATATTAATAACTATGTTTTTAACTTATAATTACTTTTACAATTTATTTATTGTATCATATTTACTAATTATATAATATAAATTATACAATAACTTATTAAATCTTTAATATTTTTAATTTACAATATATCTAATATTATTTATGTTTAGGATTCATATGTATACTTATATATTTATTTTCAAACAATTGTTCGTAAATCGTCGAGCATAGTCAAAGGGTAATTGATTACATGAATATAGTTCCAATATTTTGAGATTCAATATTACAGACTTTGCTTATCATGTCATAATCATATAAAGATTAAAGTTTAAATTTGGTCGGAAATTTTCGGGTCATCACAGTACCTACCCGTTAAAGAAATTTCGTCCCCGAAATTTGATAGAGGTCGTCATGGATAACAATAAGAATGTTTTCATGACAAATATGAGTTGATAAATAGAGTTTTATCATCATTGAGTAATATAGATAAAATCATTTGATTTTGTGAAGAGTATGAACGAAGCTATCACTCAAGAGTGAAATGAGTAGGTATAGATTCGTCATATCTTTTGACGTATATAGGATTGATTTTCAAGTTCAAGAGATTTGGAGAAAATCTTCGTAATAAGATTTGATTCTTCGGTGATCAAGGGAATTAGGATCCGCTTTAAATGCGATCATCTGTTTTGATGGCTCTGTCGAATATTTTACTATAAATCCACCCCCGTCGTTTCCTTACAACTCACACTTTCTATTCTTTCTCCCTTAACTCATACTTTAAAACATTCGTCAATATGCTCCATCCCGTCCTGATCCTTGATATACTCTTAACTTTCATATCCATCATTCTTCTCTTTCATATGTCGCCAGAAGAATCCATTCACTTCTACTATTACCTTGGGGTTGTAGTAATTTTAATTCTCCCGTGCCTTTACGTGGCAATACATATTGATATGCACGGTTTGTAATTTATGTGTTGTTGTCGAGCTTTATATTTTCTTTTACAATTCAGAGCTCTTTGCCTTTTTATTCTCTTCTCGATTATAAGTACTACAAGTAATGGTCCAGAATTCGTAGGTATAGAGTTTTGAATGAGCATGACTAATGTTCTACGAGAGAGATTGTTATAGCACGATCTTGGTTGGTTAAATTATCAGGATTCAAGGAAAAAGATAGAGCTATCAAGAAGATATATTCTTGATATATTTGGAGATTAGATAGAATGTAAGAGTCGTGTAACATGGCACATGATGATGGTACTGTGAATCATCACGTTTCATTAGAAACTCATCATGACTTACTGTAATATAATCACGTTGATCAAGTTTCATTATATTATACTAACTCATGCATCAGTTCCCAACACTACTTCAAAAACATTCATAATTTAAACTTGAAGGTTTCAGAATTTAGAAACTAAAATAGTTTCTTATATGATGTAACACAGATAACGCGAAGAGATAAATAATATCGGACAAGAATATTTATGAAGATATCTTCAGAAATATCGAATATATTTATGATGATATTTTGGAATTTCTAAGATCGAAGGTTGATGAAGAAAAATTTTCCACAAGATTTAACATGACTTCAGAGCAAGATATTTGGTGAAGATTTCATTGGATCCAGAATTACCTGGATTCTTTGAATATAGAGTTTGGTCCTCGTATTTGTCCTCGGTCTCCTTCAGGGTTAGCTCAAGCCGTTTTTCAGTACTAAATTTTTTTATCGAACGTTCCCAACCTTCCATTCTTTATTATCAAACTTTTGGCCGTTTAGACCATCTACAATTCTGTTGTTTCCTCTGCATTTAATGCTACCATATCTGAATCATCGGTTATCAACCCAAGGTGATTTCAAGAAAATTGTGTTTCTAGATGATTAAACGCTGATGGTAATATGGTGGAATATAAAAGGTTCCCCGGTAACAATAAAAGAGCACGCAGATATAACAAGATTATAATAAGGTTATTCCGAACGAAAAGTCAAAGTTGACTTGCTGGAGCTGTGACAAAACTGGCTATCTTGAATAGGAATTGCAAAGTTATTTTTCGTAATAATAACGCTAAAGGAATTAGCACCACTACATTTTAAATGTTTACTCAGTTTCCGAGGGTTTTGAGGTGCATAACTATATGCATAAATCTTTTCTCCGTAGATGAGGTGCGGTTGGTTCATCCACTCGATCGAGATGTTTTCAAGAATCAAGAAAGGTTTGAACGTAGATTGTAATCGTCAAGATACAAATGAGGTTTAAGATGAAATCAAGTGGCAACTTGAGGAATTATTTAGCTGTAGTGGGTGTAACTTATTAACGATATTTTAAATCAAAATGTTGTAATTAATATTTCCTATTCTTTTAATACTTTTTAATTGTCCAATGATAGTAGTCTAATAGTCCAATAGTTCAATCAAAACTAGTATATTATAAGGAATTAGTCATATAGGAACAGTTAACTAGGATTTGGTTAGTATAAGTTTAAAGTTTTACGTAGTTAATTAATTTGTTACTAATCAATTTTATTTGGTTCATTATTTTCTTCATTATGCCACTTGTCAAATCTTGACTTGGATTCTGATTGGTCAAAATCCGAATGTGAAATTGAATTTGAATGAAAATGGTTATTCGTGAATGAACGGATACGTATATCTATGGTTGTAAGTAGGATAGTAAATGACTGTTGAATCTGAACTAAAGGATGTACAGTGCAACATGTTAATGTGAGATCTAAATATTCCTCGGGTTTTACTTACCCGTTAAAATATTTTCACCATTAACAGTTTGTACGAAAAAATTTTTAATCACAATCTTTATGAAAATATATATACATATATATTTTCTTCAGATGTAATTATGGATTTAACGAGTCAATATAATATTAGACTCATTTGATTTTCGGTTTGAGCTAGAATAAGTAATCTCTAAAACTATTAGGAACCACATATTCTTCAAAGAATATTAATGAAGTTATGGATCAATACTTCATCGTTAATTATTAGGTTCCACATATTCTTCGCAGAATATTAGTGAAGTTATGGATCAATACTTCATCGTTCATTGCTGTTGATACTCCTTGGTATCTATGGTGCATATGATGTTGATGTTCGTGGGACAGATTGTGAAATTTAGGCTTGAGATGCGGATGTTGTTGTTGGTGGTACTGTTGGTGCTGGTAATGTTGCTGGAGCTGGTACATTTTGCACCATATTTTTTTTTTCAAGGCGACAACTCGGGTGCGAAGCTCGTTGACTTATTACTTCGGGATGATTGTCGGTAGGAACGAGCGAGTGAATAAGGTTTTGAATTTGAGATAGTATATAATCATAGCGAGATATTCGGAAAATGAGGGTGAAAATGGTGTTTCTAATAGGTTCACCGGTAAGTGTTTCAGGTTCTTTGCCAAAAGGTGAATTTGGTTGGTGGAAAGAATCGCCTTCTTCTTGTCTCCAATGATTGAGTAGACTACGAACCCATCAGATGAATTGGGGATGGCTGATTGATTGATTCATTCTGGCGCCTCTGCTTTCGGAGCTGGAGTGGGACTCCATATCAGAATCCGAGGGACTTAACCTAGTTGTGAGTTCCATTGCGTACGATTGAATAAAGGATTTTTCGATATGAAATGATTTTCGGATATCGGATAATATTCTAATTACATAGAATATCTATATATATATATATATATATATATATATATATATATATATATATATATATATATATATATATATATATATATATATATATATATATATATATATATATATATATATATATATATATAACAAAAGATTTCGTAGATTACGGAGGAATTTACTAAATATATCAGGCAAAGTTTATGGTAACAGATACGCTAAGATATGGATTAGCAGATACGCTAAGATATGAATTTTTGTCTATACACTATTCATGCAGTCAATGCAGTAAGATGTGTCTAGACTAAGAATGGTAAGCAGGTAATATTCGACAAGAAATGATAAGCAAAACTTTTGACATGCAGACCAGGTTCAAGTCCAGACTTATTAATATATTCTAACAACTACTAGGTCGAAGTCCAGACTCACTAATGCATCTAAACAACTACCAGTTAGACACACTAATGCAAGACCTGGTTCGCTAAGGCCACCGCTCTGATACCACATGTAACTAGTGCGGACAACCACTGTCCCACCCAGTGCTTTCCCAGCTAACCGCCTGGTGACCACTGAGTGTACCTCAGATACTGATTTTAGGGCCTGCCTCTCAGCTACTGCCAACCCTCGTAAGGGATCGCAAGGAGTAAGAGCCAATGCTTCGTCACAGGTAACACTGTGAGAACCTCCTTTACGACTAACCCGCCACACATGGACGGCGTTATACCAGCTCTGATGCCACATGTAAAGACCCGTCCTAATCCATAAGGACGAATACAATAACATATGATTACATCGCGAGGTACTTGACCTCTATATGATACATTTTACAAACATTGCATTCATTTTTGAAAGACAAACTTTCATTACATCGAAAGTTGACGGCATGCATACCATTTCATAATATATCCAACTATAATTGACTTAATAATAATCTTGATGAATTCAACGACTCGAATGTAACGTCTTTTGAAATATGTCATGAGTGACTCCAAGTAATATCTTTAAATTAGGCAAATGCATAGCGGAAGATTTCTTTCATACCTGAGAATAAACATGCTTTAAAGTGTCAACCAAAAGGTTGGTGAGTTTATTAGTTTAACATAAACATTCATTTCCATCATTTTAATAGACCACAAGAGTTTATATTTTCCATTTATCATTATCAGCATGCATGCATTAAGGTTCAATTATAGGGTGAACACCTGGTAACCGACATTAACAGAACGCGTCTAGAATATCCCCTATCATTCCGGGAAAACCATCGGACATGATATAAAACAAAAACGAAGTACTAAAGCATTCCAAATTCGAGAATGGGGTTCGTCGGGCCCATAGATCTATCTTTAGGATTCGCGTCAATTAGTAGATCGGTTTACTAATTCTTAGGTTACTAAGTAAAAGGGGCATATTCGGCTTCGATCATTCACCCATATAATGTAGTTTCATTTACTTGTGTCTATTTCGTAAAATATTCATAAAAGTTGCGCATGTATTCTCAGCCCAAAAATGTAAAGGGTAAAAAGGCAAATGAAACTCACTTTACAATATTTTGTAGTAAAAATATTCATACGACGATACTGAACAATGCAGGGTTGGCCTCGGATTCACGAACCTATATCATGTATATATATTAACACATTATAGATCAACTAAGTTTATATATATTTTGTTATGTATTAAGATTAATATTCTTATATATAATTTCATTAATACTTATAAGACGTTATGATACTTATTTTATATTTAATTAATGTTACATCAATAATATTAGTCAAAACAAAATTTTATGTAATATTAGTATACTTCATATATTTTTACATAAATATCTTTAGTTTGCAAAATTAATAATTTGTAGTAATACTAGCTTAAGGATAATGATAATAGTGATAGTAATAATAGTAATAATAAAAATGTTAATTCTAAAAATGATAGTTTTAATAAGGATAATAACTTTAATATTTATGTTATATGATAGTTTTAATAATAAAAATGATACAATAATAATAATACTAACAAAATAATAATAATAATTATAATGTTAATAATAATAATAATAATAATAATGATATTAATAATACTTGTGATAATAATATGTTTAATGATATTAATAATAATAATTATAATACTTTTACTAATAATAATACTAATAATGAAAATAATAATAAAAATAATAAATTACTACCTTAAGAGTAAGCTCAAAAAATAAAATTGTCTCTACCATGACTCGAACCCGCTACCTCTCGCTAACCCACAAACACATCCAACCAATCGGCCAATTCAGTTTTTCTGAATTTAAACCGATCCAATATTCATTTAATCTTTTGTCCCAAACTAGAAAAATGGTTCATAAACCACTTAATACCGTAACTGCCCAACATCATAATTTGATCCCACAATAAAAATTTCTTTGCCCAAGTTACCTAGTTCATGGCCCAGCTGAGTTTTTAGTTTGTATATATAAAAAAAAATACGAATAGACATATGATTCTCCCATTTGTATTACCACCATCACCGAAAGTTTGCAAGTGGGGGACCAAAAATATCGGACATAATTTTAAACTTAGTCCACTTGCATATATTTAAATCCCGTCATCATCAAACTTCATAACTATCATTGTCTATCATCATCATACTTAATCATAATCATGTATCAACTTCATCATTCATAACATCATTTATCATGATCATTATTATCACACTCGTAATCCATCATCATTATCACCTTAACTATCATCATTCTCTATATATTTATCATCATCATCATCATATAATATCATGAATACCGATCGTGTACAAGCAAAACAGAAGTATAACCATGTTATACAAACATTACGGCCCACTTAGAACATGGCAACCCAAGAAAACCAATTAATACAATTCAATCATTAATACCCTATTCTTGGATCCAAGAAACGGTCCACATCATAATCATTGTTCTTATATCATGACTTATTAAATTTATCACTTTCCAACTACTAAAGAATTGATCTCGACCTCTTATTCTATATACAACTAAGTCACTCGGTCCACTAGGTATCTTACTTATTAATCCACTTGTAAAAGAAGTAATAAACAATTCCCATGCTTTAGCAATTATTGGTTGAAAGGATCCCAAGTTGACCCACATGAATCACTTAGTCGGAAAATTATAATTATAAAGCTTTCTATAAAGAAAATTTCAATATACTCAATTTGACCACTTTATTTCGTGAAATATATATATTCATTACCTATATCATTTATACTTGTAGTATTCACGAAAAGCAGGAAGAATAATTAGTAGCACCATGGATGGGGGTCACGACCATCATAACAGAACCAGTCGGTTGGTAATAGCAAGTTGTAAAAAGAATAATAGTGGCAGTGGCGGTTATTTATGGTTGCAAAACAGAAAGAAAATAGTAGTAGCGATGTGGTTTTGATGGTGAAAGATAGTGAATTGTGTCGGTTACTAGTAGTGAAAATATCGAGGGTGGTGGTAGTGATTATTTCTTCACGAAGAAGAATTAGATAGAGAGAGGAGAGAGATGGAGAAAGGTGGTGATTCAAGGTCGTAAGGTGGTAATATGGCGAAGGAGGGTGACGGTTTTGGTTGATCATGACAACAACCAACAATAACAAAATGAAACGGTTTTAAATGTTGTGGTGGTGATCGTTGGAGGTTTTATTGTGATAATAGCCAATGGTGATGATTGTAGGTGGTTCTCGGGCAGGAACCAACAAAAGAGAATTGAAGGTGTTTGATGAAGGTGGCGTAGGTTATGGTTGGAAAATGGAATGTGACTTTCATCTAATAATAACAGAAACAAGAATGATTCGATGGTGATGGTAATTGTAATTTCTATAACTCTCTCTACCTCTATGTGCTTTGTGTATGTAATTATTTGTGTATATAGTGAGTGATATCATATCAATAACTGATCACATTTTGTTTTGTAGGATTGATGATGGTCGATAGAAATATTCGAGGCCAGAAGGAGAAGACAAGAAAATAATAAAAAGATGAATTCGGTGGCTAACAGAATCGTACGATTTCTACTATTGATCAGGTTGTTTGTATTGAGAAATGATTTGGACGTGTAACAAATAGCAGGCAAGAGGTACGAACGTTCAATTAGGAAGAGAATAAAATACAATATAACAGATAGGGAAAAATTTGATTCGTACGATTCATTGATATAACATCTAACAATATCAGTTAGAAACAAGGATTTGTTACAGTTTGATTGTGATGCAAAACAGAATTTGGATCATATGATTGAATACTTACCTAAACTGTATTTATGTATATATATACAGTTTTTATATATGTCTGTATTCTGTAAATATATAAAATCTGTATTTGCTCATATTTTGTATCAGTATATTTGTTTATCTAAATATTTATATATCTAATTATATATGTATTTTTCATATTAAGGAAAACATAACATTGTTAATAATACTATCATTAGTATTAATTTTAATAACAAAACTAGTAAGAACAATGATAATAACAATCTTAAATAAAATGTTAATTTTTGTAATCAAGCTAATAATAATACTTTTAATAATCATAATAATATTTAACTTTATAAATTTACTAATAACAATGCTACTAATAACGTTAACATTAGCATTTATCTTTAATCATAATGAAAGTAATAATAACAATATTAATAACTATGTTTTTAACTTATAATTACTTTTACAATTTAATTATTTTATCATATTTACTAATTATATAATATAAATTATACAATAACTCATTAAATCTTTAATATTTTTAATTTACAATATATCTAATATTATTTTATATTTAGGATTCATATGTATACTTATATATTTATTTTCAAATAATTGTTCGTGAATCGTCGAGCATAGTCAAAGAGTAATTGATTACATGAATATAGTTCCAATATTATGAGATTCAATATTACAGACTTTGCTTATCATATCGAAATCATATAAAGATTAAAGTTTAAATTTGATCGGAAATTTCCGGGTCATCACACTAGGATATGCATTAGTGTGTCTGACAGAGTCGTTAGGATGCATTAGTGAATCTAGACTACAACCGGATGGTTAGCAATTGCGTTCTGACATGCATTTGCTATAGATAGTACTTACTTGACTACTTGTGCATTATACTTGAATCATTCTTAGGCAAACTTCTTAATGGTACCAAGTTTTTATCATACGAACTCGTATTCTGCAACTTTCTGGTAACACACGTAAATTCAAGATTCATACGCGTAAGGATGACGACGACTTCATTAGTCACACTTTTTTGGGAACTCTGTCTCCCAGATTGTTATTCGCCACCGTTTCAACTTACTATCGGTGTCACACCGGTGTTCCTTACTATCTACCACTTTTTGTTACTACCATCGCTACTCTAGGTGAGTATCGTCATCACTATTTATCTCTACGGTTGCGTACTACTCGTTATCATGATTCGTTACTCTTTTCATACCTAAATACATTACCGTTTGACTTGAACCGCATTAACGTGAACAATCATTTATACACTTCCCTCGGGGAACGCTTCTTTAGAGTTGCACTAATTCTTTCGATTCAATACGAGTCACGTTAGAGACGTCGTTATACTTTGTTCATTTTAAATCTTCACGATTACATGAACTTGAACCTATGGAGTGATGTGGGGATGGAGGTATGAGTTAGCGTAATATAACGACACTCGATCAACGTGGTTATATTACGATAAGTCATACCAAAGTTCTAATGACACGTGATGGTGATTGGACTCGATCAACCTAATCACCACCATGTGCCATGTACATGACTTCATTTTTCTTGTTTGAACATCCGAAAACTCCGAGAATACTGATAACAACTATACCAGGGACACACCTTCGATTATTGTCGAACCATACTTATGCTTCCGAACGAATGGCAAATTCTTTCAACATCAAACATATGTTACACATGTATACTATCTCGTTTTCGCACAGTTTTATCGGCGAACTTCAATATGCTTGTTATGCTCAAATCGAGGCGGAAACTTCTCTCGCCTTACATTCGTACTTCCGTATAAGGAAATATTTTATCTAAATTCTCAATGGAGGGATAGACTCTTCACGTTATACTAGTATTCACCACGAGGGTGAATAGTCCTAATGAACGTTTTTCGGAAACCGATAAATCTTCCGCGGCGAGAATTTCTTGAGAAATGAAAACTTGTTCTAACTGTAACATCCGTGTTACATCTGTCCCACATCGGTTGGAGAGGGGAACGAAGCATGCCTTATAAGGGTGTGGCGACCTTTCCTAGCATGACGCGTTTTGGGACCACAAGCGCAGCAGATCCCATGAGAACTCTGTAGTTAAGCGTGCTCATGCGAGAGTACTACCAGGATGGGTGACCTCCTGGGAAAGTGTTCGTCATGTGTGGTCGCCAAGAAAAATCCGTGAGCAACCTACGGGGGAGACAAGGGTACGTCCCTATCTCTGCAAAGCGGACAATATCATGCTACGGGGAACGTGTTACCTGGGATGTTACAGATGGTATCAGAGCCAGACTCCGGACCAAACGTGCACATCGAGGACGCTGTGTCCCATTAGGGGGAGGATTGTAACATCCGTGTTACATCCGTCCCACATCGGTTGGAGAGGGGAACGAAGCACGCCTTATAAGGGTGTGGAGACCTTTCCTAGCATGACGCGTTTTGGGACCACAAGCGCAGCAGATCCCATGAGAACTCTGAAGTTAAGCGTGCTCATGCGAGAGTACTACCAGGATGGGTGACCTCCTGGGAAAGTGTTCGTCATGTGTGGTCGCCAAGAAAAATCCGTGAGCAACCTACGGGGGAGACAAGGGTACGTCCCTATCTCTGCAAAGCGGACAATATCATGCTACGGGGAACGTGTTACCTGGGATGTTACACTAACAAATGTTTTCAGGTCCTAACAAGCTTGTTCAAATGTATCTTAAAAGAAATGTACTTCGTTTCGGATCGAGATGCGCGTTTCATCGTTCATTGCTGTTGATATTAGTGAAGTTATGGATCAATACTTCATCGTTCATTGCTGTTGATACTCCTTGGTATCTATGGTGCATATGATGTTGATGTTCGTGGGACAGATTGTGAAATTTAGGCTTGAGATGCGGATGTTGTTGTTGGTGGTACTGTTGGTGCTGGTAATGTTGCTGGAGCTGGTACATTTTGCACCATATTTTTTTTTCAAGGCGACAACTCGGGTGCGAAGCTCGTTGACTTATTACTTCGGGATGATTGTCGGTAGGAACGAGCGAGTGAATAAGGTTTTGAATTTGAGATAGTATATAATCATAGCGAGATATTCGGAAAATGAGGGTGAAAATGGTGTTTCTAATAGGTTCACCGGTAAGTGTTTCAGGTTCTTTGCCAAAAGGTGAATTTGGTTGGTGGAAAGGATCGCCTTCTTCTTGTCTCCAATGATTGAGTAGACTACGAACCCATCAGATGAATTGGGGATGGCTGATTGATTGATTCATTCTGGCGCCTCTGCTTTCGGAGCTGGAGTGGGACTCCATATCGGAATCCGAGGGACTTAACCTAGTTGTGAGTTCCATTGCGTACGATTGAATAAAGGATTTTTCGATATGAAATGATTTTCGGATATCGGATAATATTCTAATTACATAGAATATCTATATATATATATATATATATATATATATATATATATATATATATATATATATATATATATATATATATATATATATATATATATAGAACAAAAGATTTCGTAGATTACGGAGGAATTTACTAAATATATCAGGCAAAGTTTATGGTAACAGATACGCTAAGATATGGATTAGCAGATACGCTAAGATATGAATTTTTGTCTATACACTATTCATGCAGTCAATGCAGTAAGATGTGTCTAGACTAAGAATGGTAAGCAGGTAATATTCGACAAGAAATGATAAGCAAAACTTTTGACATGCAGACCAGGTTCAAGTCCAGACTTATTAATATATTCTAACAACTACTAGGTCGAAGTCCAGACTCACTAATGCATCTAAACAACTACCAGTTAGACACACTAATGCAAGACCTGGTTCGCTAAGGCCACCGCTCTGATACCACATGTAACTAGTGCGGACAACCACTGTCCCACCCAGTGCTTTCCCAGCTAACCGCCTGGTGACCACTGAGTGTACCTCAGATACTGATTTTAGGGCCTGCCTCTCAGCTACTGCCAACCCTCGTAAGGGATCGCAAGGAGTAAGAGCCAATGCTTCGTCACAGGTAACACTGTGAGAACCTCCTTTACGACTAACCCGCCACACATGGACGGCGTTATACCAGCTCTGATGCCACATGTAAAGACCCGTCCTAATCCATAAGGACAAATACAATAACATATGATTACATCACGAGGTACTTGACCTCTATATGATACATTTTACAAACATTGCATTCATTTTTGAAAGACAAACTTTCATTACATCGAAAGTTGACGGCATGCATACCATTTCATAATATATCCAACTATAATTGACTTAATAATAATCTTTATGAATTCAACGACTCGAATGCAACGTCTTTTGAAATATGTCATGAGTGACTCCAAGTAATATCTTTAAATTAGGCAAATGCATAGCGGAAGATTTCTTTCATACCTGAGAATAAACATGCTTTAAAGTGTCAACCAAAAGGTTGGTGAGTTCATTAGTTTAACATAAACATTCATTTCCATCATTTTAATAGACCACAAGATTTTATATTTTCCATTTATCATTATCAGCATGCATGCATTAAGGTTCAATTATAGGGTGAACACCTGGTAACCGACATTAACAGAACGCGTCTAGAATATCCCCTATCATTCCGGGAAAACCATCGGACATGATATAAAACAAAAACGAAGTACTAAAGCATTCCAAATTCGAGAATGGGGTTCGTCGGGCCCATAGATCTATCTTTAGGATTCGCGTCAATTAGTAGATCGGTTTACTAATTCTTAGGTTACTAAGTAAAAGGGGCATATTCGGCTTCGATCATTCACCCATATAATGTAGTTTCATTTACTTGTGTCTATTTCGTAAAATATTCATAAAAGTTGCGCATGTATTCTCAGCCCAAAAATGTAAAGGGTAAAAAGGCAAATGAAACTCACTTTACAATATTTTGTAGTAAAAATATTCATACGACGATACTGAACAATGCAGGGTTGGCCTCGGATTCACGAACCTATATCATGTATATATATTAACACATTATAGATCAACTAAGTTTATATATATTTTGTTATGTATTAAGATTAATATTCTTATATATAATTTCATTAATACTTATAAGACGTTATGATACTTATTTGATATTTAATTAATGTTACATCAATAATATTAGTCAAAACAAAATTTTATGTAATATTAGTATACTTCATATATTTTTACATAAATATCTTTAGTTTGCAAAATTAATAATTTGTAGTAATACTAGCTTAAGGATAATGATAATAGTGATAGTAATAATAGTAATAATAAAAATGTTAATTCTAAAAATGATAGTTTTAATAAGGATAATAACTTTAATATTTATGTTATATGATAGTTTTAATAATAAAAATGATACAATAATAATAATACTAACAAAATAATAATAATAATTATAATGTTAATAATAATAATAATAATAATGATATTAATAATACTTGTGATAATAATATGTTTAATGATATTAATAATAATAATTATAATACTTTTACTAATAATAATACTAATAATGAAAATAATAATAAAAATAATAAATTACTACCTTAAGAGTAAGCTCAAAAAATAAAATTGTCTCTACCATGACTCGAACCCGCTACCTCTCGCTAACCCACAAACACATCCAACCAATCGGCCAATTCAATTTTTCTGAATTTAAACCGATCCAATATTCATTTAATCTTTTGTCCCAAACTAGAAAAATGGTTCATAAACCACTTAATACCGTAACTGCCCAACATCATAATTTGATCCCACAATAAAAATTTCTTTGCCCAAGTTACCTAGTTCATGGCCCAGCTGAGTTTTTAGTTTGTATATATAAAAAAAATACGAATAGACATATGATTCTCCCATTTGTATTACCACCATCACCGAAAGTTTGCAAGTGGGGGACCAAAAATATCGGACATAATTTTAAACTTAGTCCACTTGCATATATTTAAATCCCGTCATCATCAAACTTCATAACTATCATTGTCTATCATCATCATACTTAATCATAATCATGTATCAACTTCATCATTCATAACATCATTTATCATGATCATTATTATCACACTCGTAATCCATCGTCATTATCACCTTAACTATCATCATTCTCTATATATTTATCATCATCATCATCATATAATATCATGAATACCGATCGTGTACAAGCAAAACAGAAGTATAACCATGTTATACAAACATTACGGCCCACTTAGAACATGGCAACCCAAGAAAACCAATTAATACAATTCAATCATTAATACCCTATTCTTGGATCCAAGAAACGGTCCACATCATAATCATTGTTCTTATATCATGACTTATTAAATTTATCACTTTCCAACTACTAAAGAATTGATCTCGACCTCTTATTCTATATACAACTAAGTCACTCGGTCCACTAGGTATCTTACTTATTAATCCACTTGCAAAAGAAGTAATAAACAATTCCCATGCTTTAGCAATTATTGGTTGAAAGGATCCCAAGTTGACCCACATGAATCACTTAGTCGGAAAATTATAATTATAAAGCTTTCTATAAAGAAAATTTCAATATACTCAATTTGACCACTTTATTTCGTGAAATATATATATTCATTACCTATATCATTTATACTTGTAGTATTCACGAAAAGCAGGAAGAATAATTAGTAGCACCATGGATGGGGGTCACGACCATCATAACAGAACCAGTCGGTTGGTAATAGCAAGTTGTAAAAAGAATAATAGTGGCAGTGGCTGTTATTTATGGTTGCAAAACAGAAAGAAAATAGTAGTAGCGATGTGGTTTTGATGGTGAAAGATAGTGAATTGTGTCGGTTACTAGTAGTGAAAATATCGAGGGTGGTGGTAGTGATTATTTCTTCACGAAGAAGAATTAGATAGAGAGAGGAGAGAGATGGAGAAAGGTGGCGATTCAAGGTCGTAAGGTGGTAATATGGCGAAGGAGGGTGACGGTTTTGGTTGATCATGACAACAACCAACAATAACAAAATGAAACGGTTTCAAATGTTGTGGTGGTGATCGTTGGAGGTTTTATTGTGATAATAGCCAATGGTGATGATTGTAGGTGGTTCTCGGGCAGGAACCAACAAAAGAGAATTGAAGGTGTTTGATGAAGGTGGCGTAGGTTATGGTTGGAAAATGGAATGTGACTTTCATCTAATAATAACAGAAACAAGAATGATTCGATGGTGATGGTAATTGTAATTTCTATAACTCTCTCTACCTCTATGTGCTTTGTGTATGTAATTATTTGTGTATATAGTGAGTGATATCATATCAATAACTGATCACATTTTGTTTTGTAGGATTGATGATGGTCGATAGAAATATTCGAGGCCAGAAGGAGAAGACAAGAAAATAATAAAAAGATGAATTCGGTGGCTAACAGAATCGTACGATTTCTACTATTGATCAGGTTGTTTGTATTGAGAAATGATTTGGACGTGTAACAAATAGCAGGCAAGAGGTACGAACGTTCAATCAGGAAGAGAATAAAATACAATATAACAGATAGGGAAAAATTTGATTCGTACGATTCATTGATATAACATCTAACAATATCAGTTAGAAACAAGGATTTGTTACAGTTTGATTGTGATGCAAAACAGAATTTGGATCATATGATTGAATACTTACCTAAACTGTATTTATGTATATATATACAGTTTTTATATATGTCTGTATTCTGTAAATATATAAAATCTGTATTTGCTCATATTTTGTATCAGTATATTTGTTTATCTAAATATTTATATATCTAATTATATATGTATTTTTCATATTAAGGAAAACATAACATTGTTAATAATACTATCATTAGTATTAATTTTAATAACAAAACTAGTAAGAACAATGATAATAACAATCTTAAATAAAATGTTAATTTTTGTAATCAAGCTAATAATAATACTTTTAATAATCATAATAATATTTAACTTTATAAATTTACTAATAACAATGCTACTAATAACGTTAACATTAGCATTTATCTTTAATCATAATGAAAGTAATAATAACAATATTAATAACTATGTTTTTAACTTATAATTACTTTTACAATTTAATTATTTTATCATATTTACTAATTATATAATATAAATTATACAATAACTCATTAAATCTTTAATATTTTTAATTTACAATATATCTAATATTATTTTATATTTAGGATTCATATGTATACTTATATATTTATTTTCAAATAATTGTTCGTGAATCGTCGAGCATAGTCAAAGAGTAATTGATTACATGAATATAGTTCCAATATTTTGAGATTCAATATTACAGACTTTGCTTATCATATCGAAATCATATAAAGATTAAAGTTTAAATTTGATCGGAAATTTCCGGGTCATCACATTAGGATATGCATTAGTGTGTCTGACAGAGTCGTTAGGATGCATTAGTGAATCTAGACTACAACCGGATGGTTAGCAATTGCGTTCTGACATGCATTTGCTATAGATAGTACTTACTTGACTACTTGTGCATTATACTTGAATCATTCTTAGGCAAACTTCTTAATGGTACCAAGTTTTTATCATACGAACTCGTATTCTGCAACTTTCTGGTAACACACGTAAATTCAAGATTCATACGCGTAAGGATGACGACGACTTCATTAGTCACACTTTTTTGGGAACTCTGTCTCCCAGATTGTTATTCGCCACCGTTTCAACTTACTATCGGTGTCACACCGGTGTTCCTTACTATCTACCACTTTTTGTTACTACCATCGCTACTCTAGGTGAGTATCGTCATCACTATTTATCTCTACGATTGCGTACTACTCGTTATCATGATTCGTTACTCTTTTCATACCTAAATACATTACCGTTTGACTTGAACCGCATTAACGTGAACAATCATTTATACACTTCCCTCGGGGAACGCTTCTTTAGAGTTGCACTAATTCTTTCGATTCAATACGAGTCACGTTAGAGACGTCGTTATACTTTGTTCATTTTAAATCTTCACGATTACATGAACTTGAACCTATGGAGTGATGTGGGGATGGAGGTATGAGTTAGCGTAATATAACGACACTCGATCAACGTGGTTATATTACGATAAGTCATACCAAAGTTCTAATGACACGTGATGGTGATTGGACTCGATCAACCTAATCACCACCATGTGCCATGTACATGACTTCATTTTTCTTGTTTGAACATCCGAAAACTCCGAGAATACTGATAACAACTATACCAGGGACACACCTTCGATTATTGTCGAACCATACTTATGCTTCCAAACGAATGGCAAATTCTTTCAACATCAAACATATGTTACACATGTATACTATCTCGTTTTCGCACAGTTTTATCGGCGAACTTCAATATGCTTGTTATGCTCAAATTGAGGCGGAAACTTCTCTCACCTTACATTCGTACTTCCGTATAAGGAAATATTTTATCTAAATTCTCAATGGAGGGATAGACTCTTCACGTTATACTAGTATTCACCACGAGGGTGAATAATCCTAATGAACGTTTTTCGGAAACCGATAAATCTTCCGCGGCGAGAATTTCTTGAGAAATGAAAACTTGTTCTAACTGTAACATCCGTGTTACATCTGTCCCACATCGGTTGGAGAGGGGAACGAAGCATGCCTTATAAGGGTGTGGAGACCTTTCCTAGCATGACGCGTTTTGGGACCACAAGCGCAGCAGATCCCATGAGAACTCTGCAGTTAAGCGTGCTCATGCGAGAGTACTACCAGGATGGGTGACCTCCTGGGAAAGTGTTCGTCATGTGTGGTCGCCAAGAAAAATCCGTGAGCAACCTACGGGGGAGACAAGGGTACGTCCCTATCTCTGCAAAGCGGACAATATCATGCTACGGGGAACGTGTTACCTGGGATGTTACACTAATAAATGTTTTCAGGTCCTAACAAGCTTGTTCAAATGTATCTTAAAAGAAATGTACTTCGTTTCGGATCGAGATGCGCGTTTCACTTCTAAAATTCGGGGTGCCTTGCAAAAAGCCTCGGGACCACGTTTAGACATGAGTACAACATATAAACCACAACCCGAAGGACCAAGCAACATACGATTCAAACCTCGAAAACCATAATACGAATTTATGTTATCGACTTCAAATTTACTTGGGAAAAGTCCTTGCCTTTAACCGAATTCTCTTACAATGATAGTTATCACACGAGTATTAACGCCACATCTTTCGAAAACTCATGTAGCCGCAATTGTTGTTTTCTAAATTGTTGAACCGAAGTAAGTGACAAGCAAACCACCGGACCTGAACTCATTCATGAAGTAACCGTTAAGATCGTTCAAATCCAAGAAAGGCTTAAGACGGCCCGTTGTCGCCAAAAGAGCTACGCCGATGTTAGACGTAAACCTCTCAAATTCCAAGTGGGTAACCGCGTAACGTTAAAAGTCGTGCCTTGAAAAGGTGTAATCCGTTTCGGGAAACGAAGAAAGCTAAATCCGTGATATTTTGATCCTTTTGAAATTTTGGGGCGTATTGGACCCGTTGCTTACCGTTTCGAAATCCCGACTCAATCAAATTCTGTTCCTCCTACATCCTATATATCAAACTTAAGGAAGTGTCTTGTCGAACAAGAACTTGTCATTCCTTTCGATGAGCTTACTATCGATGACAAACTCCACTTCATAGGAGAACCGGTTGAAATTATGAATCGTGAAGCCAAACTTTAAAACAACGTAAAATCCCGACTGTCAAAGTTCGTTGAAATGCCCAAGGGAGTACCCTCACTCATTCGTAGAATTTGCAACGCAAGGTTTTGAAGAAGAAACAACAACTACTACTTCCAACTAAATTTCGGGACGAAATTTCTTTTAAGGTGTAGGTAATGTAACATCCCGCATTTTTCCGTTAAATTATTTTATCGCCCGTATTTTTTTTAGATAATATCTTTCGTTATCTAAATTCGTATCTTTCATTAACTAACGTTCTTAACATATTCGTTATTTAACTATAACATCTCTCGCTTACTCTAGCGTTTTAAAATATTAATCCTTGATATTTTCCTAATTATCATTTCTGTCATCCTTCTTTTCAATCTTTCACCAGAAAAATCTATTTACATCTACTATTACCTTGGGGTGATACTATTCTTAATTCTACCGTGTCTTTATATTGTTATTCGTATTAATATCTACGGTTTGTAATCTCCGTGTTGTTATTGGGCTTTATATTTTCTCTTATATTTCAAAGTCCCTTCTTCTGTCTTCTATAGTCATTGTCATCCATAGTTAATGTTCTCTTCTATTTGCTGCGATTTATACTCCCATTTCCATTTTGGAGTTTCATTCTTTTGCTTTCTCTTTCTGACTTTAAGTCAAGCGAATAATGGTCCAGAATTCGTAGGTATGTAGTTTCAAATGAACATGATGAGAGAGATTGTAATAGCATGATCTTGATTGGTTAAATTACCAGAATTTAAAAGAAAAGATATAACTATCAAGAAAATACGTTCTTGATATGTTTGGAGATGAGGTAGAATGTAAGAGTCGTGTAACATGGCACATGATGACGTTATGATCTGTGAATCATCACATCCCATTAGAAACTCAACATGACTTACTATAATATAATCACGTTGATCAAGTGTCATTATGTTATACTAATTCATGCAACAATTTCTTTACATTTCTCCAGATTTCATTCATAAATTAAACTTAAATTTTACAGAAGTTTCCAATATAATGAAACACAGGAAGCACGAAGAGGTATATAATTTCGGACGAGAATATTTATGAAAATATCCTCAGAAATATCGAAGATATTTATGATGATATTTTGGAATTTCCAAGTTCGAAGGTTGATGAAGAAAAATTTTCGCAAGATTTTAACATGACTTCGGAGCAAGATATTCTCTAAAGATTTCAACGGATCCAGAATTACCTAGATTCTTTGAACATAGGGTATGGTCCTTGTATTAGTCCTTGGTCTCCTTCGTGGTTAGCTCAATTCGTTTTCCAGTTCCAACTTTTCTGAGCTTTTCTAACATACTATTCTTTATCTTCAAACTTTCGATGATTAAGGTCGTTTACGGTTTCCTACAGTTTATGCTAATTCATTAAGCTTTTTCAAAGTTCAATGTATTGATTCGTAGGCTGGGTGCTTTTCAAAATTTCAGAATTGAAAATCGTAATTCTAGGAGATAATTGTTATATGTATACATATAACTATTGATGTAGAAATGCTACGAGATTCGAAATACTGATTGCTGATTCTCGGTAATTGGTATGTCAATTATTGTTACCGGGTATAGATGAATACACGATGGGGTTTCAATGAATATAATGATTTTTCGGAGAGTCCAAATTCATTAAAGTTGCTGGTAAGTTTACTTCTAATATGGTGGAATATAAACGGTTCCCCGGTAATGATGACGACGGGCAAACTTATATATCGAGGTTATAATAAGGCTAATTCGAACGAAAGTCGAAGTTGATTTACTGAAGCTGTGACAAAATTAGCTAATTTGAAAAAGAGTTGCAATGTTATTTTCGGTAATAACAACGTCAAAGGAGCTAGCACAGACACGTGTTAAACGTTTACTCAGGTTCTGAGTGTTTTCAGGTGCATAATTATATGCATCAATATCTTCTTTCGTAGATGAAGTGCAGTTGGTTCATCCTATCGATTGAAATGTTTTCAAGAATTATGAAAGGTTTGAATCGCAGATTGTAATCGTCATGATACAAATGAGGTTTAAGATGAAATCAAGTGGCAAACTTGAAGAATTGTTTAGTTTCATATGTTATAATTAATATTTTAATTCATTTTAATTGTCCAATGTTGGCAGTCCACAGTTAGCAGTCCACAATTAGTAATCTAATCATTCATATATAGTTTAATATATAATATTCGAATTAATTAATACGTATCGTGACCCATTGTATACATGTCTCAGACTCGATCACAACTCAAAGTATATATATTATTGTAGAATCAACCTCAACCTTGTATAGCTATCTCAAGCATTACTGCATATAGAGTGTCTATGGTTATCCCAAATAATATATATAGATGCGTCGATATGATATGTCAAAACTTTGTATACGTGTCCTGATATTTAAAGTGCGTAAAATAAATACAAAAATTAAATGACGATAAATAAAGTGCGTAAAATGAATAACATAAATTAAATGACAATAAATAAAATTGCGAGAATTAAATTGCGATAAAATAAATTGCGATAATTAAAATGTAATAAGAAATTAACAGTTAGCTAGGAACAGTTAGCTAAGATTTTGTTAGCGTGGATTCTTAACAAAATTTCTCATAGTTAATTTGTTTGTTTCTAACAAATTTTATTTTGTCAAATGTTTTCTTCATTATGCCACTTGTTGGATTCTGATAGAACAAAATCCAAATATGAAATTGAATGAAAATGGTTATTCTGTAGTGAACAGATACGTATATTGGTGGATGTAAGTAAGATAGTAAATGATTGTTGAATCGGATTCGAAGAATGTACAGTGTAACTTATTAATGTGAAATCTAAATATTTCTCGGGTATTACCTACCCGTTAAAATATTTTCACCATTAACAGTTTATACAAAAAAAAATTTAATTACAATCTTTATTAAAACATATATACATATATATTTTCTTCATATGTAATCATGGATTTAATGAGTCAATATGATAATAGACTTATTTGATTTACCGTTAGAACAAGAATATATAATCTCTAAAACATTAGAGAATACATAATCGCCATGTCGAACGAAGATAAATGATGTAGAACGTTATGTAGAATGATAATTATACTCGAGGTACAGAATGAGATGTTGAGGTATGGATTGTTGATGGTACTGGTACTATTACTGATGGTACTGTTGGTGCTGGTGATGTTGTTGAAGCTGGTAAATTTTGCACCATATTCTCCAAATTGATTACTCGAGCGCGAAGTTCGTTGACTTCTTCTATTATTCCGGGATGATTGTCGGTCGGAATGAGCGGATGAATAAGGTTTAGAATTTTGGATAGGATATAATCGTGTCGAGCTATTCTAAAAATGTGGGTGAAAATGGTGTTTCGGACTAGTTCGCCGGTAAGTGCTACGGGTTCTTCACTAAGAGGTGAATTCGGTTGGTGGAAGGGATCGAGTTCTTCGCGTCTCCATTGACTAAGTAGACTACGAACCCATCATATGAATTACAGATGGCTGAGTGGTTGATTCATTCTAGTGACGCTGCTTCCGGAGCTTAGGTGAACATCCATGTCGAAATAGCTGTCGGGTTCCGAAGAACTTGAACTAGTGACGAGTCCCATTTTGTACTTTCGAAATAAGGATTTTTTTTTCAATATGAAATGATTTCTGGATATCGGATGATATTCTAATTACATAGAGTACCTATACATAGTACAGAAGATCTCGTAGATTACGGAGGGAATTAAGGAAACGTGTCAGATAAAGTCTACAGTAACAGATACGCTAAGATATGGATTTGTCTATACACTATTCATGCAATCAATGCAGTAAGATGTGTCTAGACTAAGAATGATAAGCAGCTAATTTCCTAAGGATGATAAATAGATGATTTTCAACACGAAATGATAAGCAAAACTTTTGACATGCAGACACGGTCGAAGTCCAGACTCACTAATGCATCTAAACAACTATCAGTTAGACACACTAATGCAAGACCTGGTTCGCTAAGACCACCGCTCTGATACCACATGAAGCGACCCGTCCTAATCCATAAGGACGAATACATTACATTTGGTTACATCGCGAGGTATTTGACCTCTAAATGATACAATTTTACAAACATTGCATTCGTTTTTAAAAGAAAAACTTTCATCGCATCGAAACTTGACGGCATGCATACCATTTCATAATATATCCAACTATAATTGACTTAATAATATTCTTGATGAACTCAACGACTTGAATGCAACGTCTTTTGAATATGCCATGAATGACTCCTAGTAATATCTCTAAATGAGTAAATGCACAGCGGAAGATTTCTTTAATACCTGAGAATAAACATGCTTTCAAGTGTCAACTAAAAGGTTGGTGAGTTCATTAGTTTATCGTAAACATTCATTTCCATCATTTTAATAGACCACAAGATTTTCATTTTCATTTCTCATAAATATACGTCCCATGCATAGAGACAACTATAAGAATTCTTCGATCATTCAACCATATAATGTCGTTTCGATTACTTGTGTCTATTTCGTAAAACAGTTATAAAAGCGCATGTATTCTCATTCCCAAAAATATATATTGCAAAAGCATTTAAATAGGGAGCAAATGAAACTCACGATACAGTATTTTGTAGTAAAAATACATATGACGATATTGAACAATGCAGGGTTGGCCTCGGATTCACGAACCTATATCAAGTATATATATTAACACATATAATCGTAATCAAATAATTTTAAATATTAATATTAGTAATATATTTTATATTTTCATTTTCTATCTCGTTAATAAATAATTAATATCTATTTTTAACTTAAGTAAATTCCTAATATTAATATATCAAATACTTATTAAACTACTTTAATTAACTAATTTATTGATAATTGATATATATATATATATATATATATATATATATATATATATATATATATATATATATATATATATATATATATATATATATATATATATATATATCAATTATAATACAGATAACTTAATATTTGTTTGGTAGAAATAATAATAACAATACTAAATAAAAAGTTGTATTATTTTTTACAATAAAAAAAATAATAGTGATAATAATACTTAAAAATAATATTTGATAATAATAATATTGATAATTATAATAACTATAAAACTAATAATTTTTCTGCTAATGATAATTATGATACTAGTTTAGTTGTAATAATAATCCTAATGGTAAAAGTTGTAGTAATGATAATAATAATAATAATAATAATAATAATAATAATAATAATAATAATAATAATAATAATAATAATAATAATAATAATAATAATAATTCTAATAATAATAATTATAATGATAAGTAAGATGTTAATTCTTATAATAATATTGACAATGATAAAAATAATAATTCTAATGTTAGTAATAATTTTAATTATAATGTTAATTTTTAATGTTAATGATAACAACAACAACAACAACAACAACAACAACAACAACAACAACAACAACAATAATAATAATAATAATAATAATAATAATAATAATAATAATAATAACAACAATAATAATAATGATAATAATAATAATAATAATAATAATAATAATAATAATAATAATAATAATAATAATAATAATAATAATAATAATAATAATAACAACAACAACAATAATAATAATAATAATAATAATAATAATAATAATAATAATAATAATAATAATAATAATAATAATAATAATAATAATAATAATAAGATGATAATATTAATAAATGAATAGATAAGTAACTACCTCAAAGGAGTAGTTCTAAAAAAATTGCCCAAGTCCGGGTTTAAACCCGCAACGTCCCGCTAACCCGATAACATCCTTACCCATTACGCTTATGAGTTTTAATTCTGAAATAGTACCCATCTTAAATTGTTTTTAACCTTCACTTCTGTATCCTTCTTCTTTTTCTATAAAAAATGCCCGAGCCCGGGCTCAAACCCAAGACCTCTCGCTAACCTAAACAACCTTAATCATTGAACCATTAAATATCTCTTGTAATATGTCATCTTTTTAATTATATAACAACATAAAACCGTTATCCTTTTTCCTCATAAATTCAACACCTCTTTTCATCATCATCATATGATTACATGCCACCACCCATATCATCATCATCATCATATTAATCATTTTTAGGATCATAACTTAGTCATCATCATAACTAATAACGTTTATCATCAATCATCAACTTTCTAGTTAAATAAAAATATTAGGCCCGAACCAACAAGCCCAAGTTGTATATCTCCTCAATATTAATTGGCCCAACATAAATTATCAAGCTCAGTGGGTCTTACAAGCCCATCATGTGATGTCTTTAAGTTTAAAATGAAACCAGTGAATAAATCGATTTAATAACTTTCAAAGATGTTTATGACCAGAAGCAGAAATAATAACAACAGCATTCGATGGTCATTAGTTGATCATCATCGTCTACTTCCTTTCACATCACCATCATCAATTATCGGTATCATTCACTTCATCACCAATCTAGAATCGTTATCATCGAGTCAACAGAAAAACAGAAACGGAAAAGAAGTGCGTGGCCGTAAAAACTCATACAATTATGGTGGTGTTGGTTGTTAAATTGAAACAGAAATAGAAATAACTAACAGTAGCTACAAGAACAGCACTGTAGTGGTAATAGGAACAAGTTGGTGGCGGTTTTACATATAGAAACAGAAAACGTATAGCTACATTAATGTAACGAAAAGGAAACAAAAAGTATAGATGCAACAGCAAACCGTGAGTGAAGCAGAGAAATCACAACGGTTGTTGGAGGTTGTTTAGGGTGACAGTTCAAGAAGGTTTTTGTGAGATGGTGGCGGTGTTCGTTCGTTCAAAACAGAAAAGAACAGCGGTAGCAAACAGTAGCTCAAGGCCGGTTGTTGTCGAACAGAAACAGTGGAAAAACATATCAGCAGTTTTGGGTTGTTGTGTTGTTCATTATTTGTTGTTCTTGGTGATTAACGGAAATGGTGACCAATAGTAACTCGATTAGAAACAGAAACAACAAAAATAAATGGGTGTTGTAAGTGTGGGTTTGTGATGGTGGTGAGACACATTGTAGGTGAAAGAGGTAGGGTGTTCAAACGATGGGTGAATAAGAAAAACAAGGTGGTAGCCGGTTGAGTGGTGATGGCTGTTCAGGTGATTGAGTTAGTAAGAGTAAAGTGGACGGATGGTGGGTTTGATCAAACAAAAGCTTTAGAGATAGAGTCAGATTATGGAAGATTGAGTATCATGAAGGCAAATTAAAGGTAGTGATGTGTGTTTGTAAACTCCCTACTGCATATGTATATATATAAGAATATGTATATCTTTATTAAGTTAAGTGTAAATATATATCATCACATAATTCGTTGTACACAACACAAGTGGAATCATAAAGTTTGTGTTGGTGGATGAGTAAAACAAAAAAATAATCGAATAATAATTATAATATAATTTAAAATATAAACGTGTAATTAAGTTAGCCGTCGTCTACTATTTCATTTATGGACTGAAATTCGTACTTCGTTGATAATCATTGGCGGATAAAAGTATTCAGAAAAATCCTAAATTTTTAAATTAACTCTATTTATTTATTTTGGTCATTATGGTATAAAATTCGATCATTAACTATTAAATAAAATTTACATTAATTATTCACTCCCAACCCCAAGTAAAATATAAAAACTTTTAAAATTCAACAAATAGTTCCTAAATATATTTTTAATAAGTCTAGAATTTATAGAACTCATTTTCGTATCACCTTTTATTTTAAAATTACATATGTTTGAATTTAACTTGCTTAATATCAATCGGAACATCAGAAGAGTATTACAGTCATTTAATTATTTATTTTTAATATACTTTATTTATATATATAGATATATTTTAAATAAAAATTATTATAATATACTATTTTTATTTTATTAATCTTTTAATAACACAACATATAATACTTCAAATTATATTTCGAAATATTATTTATATATACATACACACATATCTATTTACAATTAATTGTTCGTGAATCGTCGAGAGCATTTGAATTTAACTGAATCCATGTAAACAGTTCAAAAGTTTTGAGAGACTTAACATTACAAACTTTGCTTATCGTGTCGAATCCATATTAAGATTAAGTTTAAATTTGATCGGAAATTCCCGGGTCGTCACAGCCAGTTACACCTTGTGTGGAGTGACAGGATCCTTTTGGTCCCAATAAATTGGCGACTGTTCAAAAAATCCAACAACCAAGTCTAACCGGTTTATTCTGGATACCACTTTATCCGATATATCAAATTATGTAAAGGCAATATTTGGGTTGAATAGTTTATATAATTGTAATTAAGATATTAAAGCAATATAATTAAAATAAACTAGCTAGCATGCAACAGCTAAGGACAGAGAAGATGTGGTTCACCATGATTTAAGATAACGTAGTGTCGGGATGATTGCGAGACACTCATTGGTTAGATATACCTTGGTGCAAACACTAGATTCCCTACTAATTGATTTCTCGATTACCATGTCACGAGTAACTAGGCTATCGTGATTCTGATTGGATGGACTATGCTCAACTCCCGACGCTTTATCTGGTTTAAGGATATAAATGACCCATCTTGGATGCAATGCATACCTTGGGTGCACGAATAGAGTAGCACAGCCATATATATAGAATATCCGACCTTTATTAACACCTTAGTGTATCACCCAAGTGAGTGGTTATGATTGTATTTCAAATCCCTTTCTGTCTATGGTTTGGTAAAATCTAAGGGTTTGTAGACGAATTAGAACTTTTGATAGTTTTCAGTCATCCTTAAAGACTTATAAGCTTAGTTTGTATTGTAGTGCGTTAAATTTCCATTTATGACTTAAACCAGCCCTTACTTAAATCTACCCAATTAATCTCTTAGTTATCCACCATGTACCAGACTTATAGTGGTTCCATAGCTTCTAACCTTGACCATGCTCAAGTGGTCATATAGTACATCAACACTGTATTCTACTGTTGCAACAGTATTTCCTCGAGTCAAATACTCCTGACCAATGTCTTGATCTGGTCATACGATAATTCTCCATGTACTTTATAGTATTTCCAATGGGTTCATACCTTGACCAATGTATAGACACAGATAATTAATTACCTTATAATTGTCAACTTTATAAAAGGTTTTAATTACATTTATTGGTGGAAGGACGATAATGACGAGGTTTAATATCATAGACAGAAAGCGAGCACGAAATGATAATTATCCCTAACTAACATTATTAAATCATGGCAAACAATCAAGCAATTACTCACACATCATGGAAACAAGCATTTCAAATATTAATAAATCACAAACATCTAATGAGAATATTATAATAAATTAATAAAAGAAAGGATAGATGTTACCGAATAATGTCGGCAGAATAACACTTGTATTTCTTCATAATATCCATAGCGTTACAATGCTTGATAGCTTCTACTACTAACTACATACTATTCTCCTATTGATCACTAGAGAGCGACAATAGAGAGATAATTATTTTCCTAATCTCTGTACTTTTCTCTCTAGAATCTAGAGAGAGAAAGTAGAGAGAGAACTAATCTCCTATAGATCACTTTGAGAGCGACTATAGAGAGATATTTGAGAGAGAAGTGAAGAATTGGTGTGTGTTGAAATGGTGGGATGAGTCACGTATTTATAGGAAAGCTTGATGGCAAAGTTTTAAATAAATGGCTGAAAAACCCCTGACAAGTGGTTTGACAGGTAGTTTGCATATGGGGTATGTCTAAACCCCTGGCAAATGGTTTGGCAGGTGGTACGACAGGTAGGATTTTTGTTGAAAAAATGGCTGGCAAACGGCTGGCAGGCCGTTTGGCAAGCCGTTTGTAGGGGCCGTTTGCCAACCTTGCCCGTTTGCTGTGCCCGTTTGCTTGACTTGTGTAGCAGGCCATTTTTCATAGTGGTCGACCGTTTAACAAGCTATTTAGCCTGTCCTGTTTTGCTGAATTCACTGGATCGTAACTTGATTTCTTGTCTTTCACCGTTTTCGCTCTAGAATCTTCGTTTTAGCTCCGATTCTGACGATTATTGCACCCACGCATTCGTAATTAAATATACTACAACATGAGATTAAGTAAATAAACTTTCCTAAGAATTATAAAATAAGTTATTTAAATGCGAGTTAATCGTCTTGGCCGGTTTTGCTCGTTTTTTCCTGTTTTTCATCCGTTTTTAGTGATTCTTGAAACATAGCCTTCGTAATGACATAATATACCAAATTAAGAAAATAAATGCCTATTTAGATGATAAAATCAATTACTTTATCATAAATGGGGCTAATATCGGGCGTAAAAACGTGACTTTTTAGCCGATATCAAATATCCCACACTTAGACTTTGTTTGTCCTCAAGCAAACTTTTCTTTTATTTTGAGTTCAAGGATGCTTCTGAGGTGTCCGTTCTATTATTCAAATGGCTTTTTATTTATTATAAGAGCAAGATCAGACAAACCGTCTTCTAAAAGGGTAGAAACTATCTCTACAAGCATGAGGGGAGGTTACATGACTTGGCTTCCTTACACGGGTCACTCAAATCACTCAAGTGTTTGGGGTTCCCTATCAATCTTTTAAATGAATTCGCTCATATCCAGTCATGTTGCAAGTATTGTCATAGGCTTGACCAAGAATCAAATCTCCACTGGTTAGATAAGGATGGCACTGATCTTCTCCCTAATCATTCTTTCAAGAGGAAGAGTGGATTTAAAGGCTGGTTTGTGGAGAAAAGTGAAGATTTTGATTTGGCAAAAAGGGTTATTTCGAATTATTGAAATTTAGAGAGATTCGATAGATTTCGGTTTTATGAGGATATACTTTTTCTAGAAAAGATGGTACTCTATTTTTTTGTTGAAGAGTTCTTTTAGAGGGTGTTGATTTTTAGCTAAGACTTTGCTTCTTTTCTGCAATCCTCCTGGGTCACAATCTTCATTTTCATGGGGGATCTATGCTCTTATTCGAAGACTTTTCTCTTCTTTATTTTTAGAGACTTTGCTCAACACAATTTTTTATTTTTATTTTTTTGCATATCCCATCTTCATAACTTTGTCTATTTCTTCTTGTGCCCAGAGAGAAAGGTATTACACCGAAAATAGGTCTTTTTGACCTATCAAAAACAGTCTGAAATTTCAGAATTTTTCGACAAGTGTTTGAAGTAAACTTGGTCGATCTATCTCTTTGAATTTCTAGATTTTGGAAATGAGAAAGAGAAGAGGGTGGAAAGGGTAACGTATTTTATAGTGAATTTGGGGGTGAGTATTTTCTGATTCATCAACTCTTTGGTGTGAGTTGGTCGGTTTAAATGAATGGAGTGGAAACGGAAACTGATGGTTTTTTTTTTGTCTTCTCTATTCAGAATGATTTCAGAAGGAGTATCGCACCTACACCACGTATGGCGTTTACTAACCATTGGCCTCGAAATGCATGTCAAGGTCAAGTTGTAACTCTAAATGCTAACATCGGCACTCTCAACGGAAAAGATAGTGAAGCATTAAAAATGAATGCTTATTAGGCCATTTTTGGGGTGCCTCACAATAATTATATTGAGTTGATAATGCCTAGTCATGCAATGCTCTTTTAGAGAATCGGTTCATCCTTAAAAAGATTTATGTCCTCATTTGTCTTAATTTTAGAACAAACACGCTTGATTTTCGAATGTACTTTTTTCAGAAAGTATTATTTAATCAAAATTTTTTGAAAAATTTACTTTGAGGACAAAGGATCTAAATAATAGGTATACTCGAAAAGCTTAGTAAAATTTCAAGTTAAGAACATTTTTCGAGCATCCCTTAGCTAATTACGGTGTACAACACCGCTATCTCACACTTAGAAGAACATTGTCCCTAATGTTAATTCATAGATTTTAGGGAGCTAAAATCTCACACTTGGAGTTTAAACATGTCGAAAAATGTATCTAAGCTCGATATTGGGTTGGAATCTCACACTTAGTGATAAGATTAGGATAGGGTATAGTTTAAGGATATAACGAAGCAAAATAAATAAACAAGGAGAAAGAACGAATTACTCCCCTTAGGTGCGGCTGTGAGCTGAGGATCTGAAGGTAGACTGAGACGGAACCATCTCTTGTTGGATTCGAATCGGTCTTCTTGAAGTGTACTCGAGCTCATTAGGGTGTTCTCATCCTCCATACAACATCCACCAATACTTGAAATGAAATAATCAACGAGTTTCCTTGTCGTTTCTTCATTATTCAAAGAGTCTCCACCACAGGCATCATTAATTGTCTCTTACTTATAAAAATAAAAAAGATTAAACCTAGACAGGTGATTAAGCTTTAGGCCGTAGACTCACTGATTTGCATTTTGATGAAAAAGTTATTTGAAAACTTGAGGGTTTCAAAATTAGGTTTTTGAAAATTTAACAAATCAGTTATGACTAAAAAGCTTAATCCCACACTTAAAGTGTTGACTGCCTTTAATTTTACGACTTTTGAAATAATGTAGCAATTAATTCACTGAAGCCCTAGACAAGTAGGAGAAGTGAATTCATCCTAAGAAATGTTGGAAAGTTTATTTTGAGTTTCACTTTCTCTTATTCAATTAACCTAATTATCCTAATCTAACTACTACTAAACCTATAGAAAAATAAATAAACGGGTTGCATCCCGAGAAGCGCTTGTTTTTGTTCGAGTCACGAGCCTGACTCTAGCCTTATTTCTCAGGAAATCTAGGTGGCTCCCTTGCATCCATCAGTAGACACAAAAGGTAATATTGGAACATACCAATGGGATTGAAATGGACATAGAATAAGGTATGTCCAATGAGAGGAGAAGGTGGGTTGAAGTGAATGCTTTGTTTAACTTGAGGTATAATAAAGCTGTCAACTTCTTTTACCTCCTTGATTTGTGCGGGTTGGTCAAAGGTGTCATCATCACTCCATGATGTGTATGTCATTATATATTTGAGTGATGGTTTATAAGGTAGCCTTGACAGAAAACCCGTCTTTCTTCTTTGTGACTTCAAGTTGGTCATAATGTTGTACTCTAAGCATGGAGGTGGGACGATGTCCATTGACGTCTCCAATATGGTAACAACATTAGCAACTACTTCGATGCTAGAATCCTCCATCTCTTTCTTCTCATCCGGGCATTCCATTTCAATTTCTTCATCTACTTCCTCATCACTCTGGTCGAGAGATTCAAGTATAATTAGTTCAGATAGTTCTTCTAGAATGAAATCCTCTCCAGTCATTAAAAGATCAAAATAAGGTGGGAGTGAAGATTGGGTTGGTGTGAAGTGGTTATTCTTCTTGTCTTCTACTTCTATCTTCTTCTCTTCATTCTTGGAATAGAATGTGACTTTCCTAGTGGAGATGGTATTTACTTCGGCGTTCGCAACAGAAGAACATACAGACTCGTTGATCGTGAAAGTGACCTCTTCTCCACGGGCTCTCAAAGTGATAGTCCGTGAATAAATGTCAAAGATCACTTTGGCTGTATTCATGAAAGGCCTTCCTAAGATGATAGGGTTTTTCATGTCTTCTTTATCGTCCATAACCACAAAGTCGGTCGGAAAGAGGAATTTGTCAACCTTAACCATGACGTTCTCAGCTATTCCCTTAGGATATCTAGTGGATTGGTCAGCTAGCTGGATGCACATTTTGGTAAGATTAAGGTTTCCAATTTTGAGTCTCTGGAAAAGTGAGTAGGGCATCAGATTGATGCTGGCATCAAGGTCAGCGAGAGAATAGATAGTACCTGATTGGTAGATTGAACAAAGAAGGGTAAATCGTCCGGTATCCTCTAGTTTTTCATGAAGAGTATTTAAGAGAATAGCTGAACAATCCGCGTTCAGCGGGACATTGGGTACTTCGGGTACCTTATCCTTGGTTGATATGAGTTTCCTAAAATACTTCTTACTATGAGGATTTTTAGACACAATGTCCAAAAATTTACCGTCAAGCTTGAAAGATTTCATCTTGTTGTGTCTGTGCTTGAGACGGGCTGGGAATGGGATGGATGTTTTCCCCGTAGGTTTAGGTGATGACTCAATGACTACTACCGAATGGGTACTAGTTAGTTCTTCTTCTTAAAAGAAACTGAAGGTTGGCTATGTGCCACCTTTGGGTCATTTTTAGGATAACCTAGAGAATCGAGACGTTGATTTAGGTGGCTTATTTGATTTTCAAGACTACTCAAGTGATTAGTCATGATTAAGTCAGTTGCATCTTGTCTTGTTGTGATCATGTTGATGATTCGCAGTAGGACATCATCTAGACTTTTCTCTGGTGAGGTAATGGGTTTGGTAGGTTGGTTGTGCAGATGAGCTAGGATCTTATCAGTAGGGGTGTTCAAAACCGGATATCCGAAATTTCGGATAGTGGATTTGGCCATCCGATATCCGAATCTGAAATTTTGGATATCCAAAATTTCGGATTCGGATATCGGATGGCCAAATATCCGAACTTTTTAAAGTGATAGCAAATGCATCTCCGAACCTACCGATCCCTTCTTTTCATTCATTAGAAATCAATTCAAACCTTTAATTCTAGATCTAATAGATACCAATCAAAAGCTATACACTTATAAAATTATTAGATCTAGTACTAACATATTAAAAACTACTTCAACCGCCTCCCTTCAATTAACATTAAGTCCTTCACTTTGACTACTACATGTAACTTCCTTCTCAATCTCAATAGAAACTTCCGGTTAACTAGAGGTAGTCGTAACCGGTGAGAAAACAAATAGTTTTATTTCTATGTGTGTGCAAACTAATTATGGTGATTTTGTCACGAGTGACGTCTTCGAAAATTACAGCACCTTTGTTTTTCTTTTTTAAATAGAAGAATAGGAGTGGGGCAAATATTATTCAGTAGATTAAAATTGAAGGGTGAAGATGAGATGAAGAAGAGATGAAGATTGAAGATGAAATAGCGCTCAGATTGAAGATGTAATATTAGATCCAGTTTTTCACTTTTTGTACTACTGTACTTCCCATCTATTTTAGTCTTATGGCCCATTATAATTAAAAATTAAGAAATTTTATTAATTATTATTATATATTTTCAGATATTCGGATATCCGAATATCCGAAAATTTTGAAAAGTGCTATCCGAAACCCGAATCTGAAAAATCAGATATCCGGTTTTCGGGTATCCGAAAATCCGGATATCCGATTTTCGGATACTTTCGGATCGGATTTTTGGATTATTCGGATTGCGGATTCGGATTCGGATATTATGAACACCCCTACTTATCAGAGTAGACAACAGAGTGATGTGTTCACAGAGGTGTATACGAAATATACTATATTTTTACTACGAAATATGTTACAAATACGATACAATTTTACACAAGTTATTTATTTAATTATAGAATGGATATGCGTAAACCTTGCTACAACACTTATAGGCAGTGTACCTAATCGTATAGTAGTGTAGTTTTTAGTAAGTCCGGTTCGTTCCACGGGGAGCTGGCTAAGTTTAACGCTATATTTTTAACAACTATATTTATATAAAATATATATAATTATATATAGTAATATTATTATAAAAGGGGTTTTTTACCGTTTAATGGCCAGTTTGTCGATTTTAAATAAAGCGTAAAGATAAATGACGATAATATAAATGATAGAATTTAAATTGCGATAAAGTAAATTGCAGTAATTAAAATGACAGTTAATAAAGGTACGATGAAATATGAAATAACAGTATTATGCTTATTTAAACTTCCGTAATCATGATGTTTGACGTTTTGATTTTAATTAATTGTAACCCGAGTTAATTGTCCTTTATCCTGGTTTATTTGATACCTATATGGTTTTTTGTCCATAATAGTCCATCGGTCATAATTATAAAATGCTCTTCAAATTAACCTTATTCCTGAAGTCAAATATTCCAACTAATTAGGGATTCGAACTGTAACAAGGTTTTAATACTTTGTTTAATGATTATACCAGGTTATCGAGTGCGCGTAATCCAAGGTTTTAATATTTTGTTAACAATTACACAAATTATCCTTGTATGTAATCCACCCCTGTTTTAATGTGATATGAATATTAATTTACCCACTTGATCAGAATGAATAATCAATTACCCTACCCGAATAATTAATTAAATGATCGTAAAATATGTCGTATAAACGTCACTAAATAGGACATACATAATCATTTTAATAATTATTAGATTAACTAATTTGAAGATAGGTTCGACAGGTTCCAATGAGTTGTCGCACAATTAGACAATACCCCTTATCTATTAATAGTCATAGTCCAATGTCCACAAGTGTCGGTCTTTTGTCCAAACCTTAATTATGGTACAAAATCTAATAACCCAATCTTAATTTTTAGTCCAACATCACGATTACTTCAGCTTAAATAAGCATAATAATAACTTAGTTACAAGACATTAATTTAAAAAGGAAGAACATAGCTTACATTGATTATTTATCGCGTAGCGTTACCTGGACAGAGTTCCGACTTTAAAACTCGTAAAACATTTCTTACAATAACCCAATTATTATTAATTTAAATTAAAATTATAATTAAAATATAAATATAAATATAAATTGAGAGATAAGAGAAAGAAAATAGAAAAAGATGTATTAAAACTCGCAGAAAACTGGCGAATTTATAGGATGTGGCCTCCTACAGTAACTCATGCGAGTGCATGGGGTTTTAGTACAAATCTCATGCACTCGCATGGGCTCATGCACTCGCATGGGTTTTATGCTTATTTCCCATGCGATCGCATGGCCGTCAGATCCAGCTCACATATTTTTTGTTTTCTTGCTTGTCGACATATTATTATATATATAAATTATATTGTCGACATATTATTATATATATAAATATATATAATTTATATTAATTATATATATATATATATTATATTATATTCTTGTGCATAGTTGACTTGTAATTTTTGCTCCGTTGTCTCATACATTTACGCCCGGTTTATGTCTCGGTTTCGATTTCTCGAACGTCCTTTAGTATGCGTAGATATCTTGTATTTTGCGTTCCGCGGCTTGTACGCTTGTAATTTTTAGATGTTTCTCATCAATAAATGGAACTACTTGGATTGTATCTTGTACATTTGAGCTTTTTGGTCATTTACGTCTTCAAATCGTCGTTTTCTTCTTTTGTCTTCGCACTTATTTATTTAAACGAATATTACATAAAAATAGAACAATAGTAACTAAAAGCTTTACATATTAGAAGGATATTGTGCCTAAATATATGTTCATTTGGAGCACTATCAAATATCCCCACACTTGAACGTTGCTTGTCCTCAAGCAATACAAAACTTAAAATAAAATCACACTTCACTCGAATCACTTTTTTTTATTCTCACACTTTATACATCAGTTATTTGATACGGCGGTATGAACAATGATAGTAACGATGTGGTTTACAGTCCCACATGACTATAAAAATTTAGATCCTTTAAGGAAATTGGATCTTTATGAAAACATTTGATCTTTTGAAAATTCATTCTAGATTTTATCCTAGATAAGTTTTCCGGAATAACCCTTCACCGGTGTTTGCAAATTATTTTTGTGGGTTTGGTGGGTTTCAGATTTGAAAATTTTAGCTCAAAACTTATGGTTTTGTGTCACCCACTTGCTAACCTTGTATTGGGAAAGCAACACGTCCAGTATACTTGCTCCGTATATTACTTTTCGGTAAACTACCGTCCGATTGTAAAGGAAAGCGTTGAACAAGCAACTGTTAAGGCAATGTCCCGTGACATGCTTTTGATTATGGTCTATATCGTGTCGGATGCAATTACTATCATTTGTAGGAGCAATAGTAAAGATCACCCTATAGTTTTTCGGTCTGGTACAAGGTCCTGTCTTCGACCATGCTATGCAACCACCGTTCTTAGGGTTGACACCCAATTTGTTTCAGGTGACCTAATGAATTTCGGTGAATTCTTAGGATTTTACGTTCAATGGTAATGAACGCATTGAAAATAGGTTTTCAGAAAATAAATCGGTTTTAATTTTGATCAAAATATTTTCTCATTCAAGCTCGAGTTTAGATATCATTGAATTCCATGAGTTTGTAATTCTCAATCTTTAAAGTCAATCTCAAGGATTGAGTAATATCAGGCTTAAAAGCTGATTTTTAATCTTTAAGGAGATTATCCTTTCTGGGGGTCTGATTCATTAGTCTTATCAAGCTAATTTGCATGCCCTCCTCATTTTACGAGACAGATCCTCTCATGGTTAGGATAAGTCTGACCACTTGGCGACCCTGTTTGATGCTGAGGTCCGTGGATTTCCTGCTGATTTTAGAGATGACTTTTCTAGATTTTTCGTCAACCTACAGCTGGTCTGGACGACAAATTCCTGACCTAAATCAAGAAGCGCGTGTCTTTTTCGAAAGACTTTACTTCCTTTTAATGATGGAATTGATTCATTGTGCAGATTCATCTTTCTTTCAAATATATATTACAGTAAATTAGGTAAAACTGATTAAAATCGTCCAAAACAAAAGTACCTGCAATAATCTGTACCAAATATATGTGATATGTGTTGGTAAATTCTTCTCACACTTAGCTTTTATTTATTTTTTCTTTGCCTTTTTATTCTCCTCTATTCCATTTTAAATGAATTCTAATGTTTTGGGTTGTTTCTCCATTTATGTTCTCTCCGAGGTAACAATAATTTCGGTATTATCACCTAGTTTTATCGTTCATAAATATGTATAAACATGATTTTGAATTCATTTAGTTAAAAAAATTTTAAATTTTCACAAAATTTGGCAATTATACTAAGTGTAAACCTGAGAGAATTTATAACCCTTCCCCACACTTGAGATCATGCAATGCCCTCATTTGCATGAAATCATACTATAATTATAAATTCATGAGGGTGATTAGTGTAGAAAAGTGATTAAAAATACCGAGTTTGCAAACATATTATTTTATATCACATTTGATAATTTGCGTCTTGTCGTCAAAATTAGTAGCTTTTGCTGAACTTAATGTCAGTCTTTGAAAGTTAGCTGTTTTACCCTATTTTGTACATAAGATAAACTACAAACATATATATAATATATATTATTTTTTTATAAAACATTTATTTATTAAAACAATTTAAATGAATAATTTTTTAAAATTTTGTTTTCTTTTACTTTAGGTAGTTTCGATATGTTTACCTAGTCCGTCCCTCGACAAAATTTAAAATTTGTCGTTAAAGCGATTGTTTTAAAAGCAAAGATTTTTGGGTTTTTAAATTTTTTTTTTTTTTTGTACTTTAGATCAATAAAATTAAAAATAATGATAACAAAATTTTTCGCCCCGCCCTCGGATAAAGCAATTTCAGTTCCATGACCTACTCTTCAACTTACGATGAATTTTAGAAATCATTTTTCTAAACTTAATGAAATAAAGTAATTTTTGATTTTAAATTCACACAAAACTTAAATTTAAAAATGCATATTAATTTCATACAAAACCTACAAAACAAAAATTCAGAATGAGGGGAGAAAACTAGTTCTTTAGTGTCTGCTAGTGGAAAAGACCAATCGGATTCCATTCTCGGAACTACACGAGAACAGAACAACTAACTCTAGACAGTATTTTCTTTTTAGAACATTTGAATCTCCCCACACTTAGGTAGCTGTGGTGTCGAATTTGTGGTTAACTTCATTGTCAATTTTTCTTGGACCATAATCAACTTGCATATCTATGACTTTTGCTTTAAGCCATTGGTCGGATTCTTGTGTAATATTCACAAATTCAACTAGTTTCGCCTTTTCTTTAGGCGATAGATTGGATACTAACCAGTTACATAACTTAAAGTTCCCCTTGGTTCTGGCATCGCGAATCCGTTTAATAAGTTTCTTCATTGAACTGTTAATAACGGGATCATTTAATTTCGTACCAACAATAGGGTTCTTTGTTATCAAGTCATCATTAGGTGTCACTTCATCTTCCCCACACTTAGGCGTTTTATTATTGTTAAGCACTACCGTTGGAGTTGGTAAAATAACATGGTTCTTACCAATCATTTTTGTTGGTTCAACGGTTTTGGTTGATGGAGATTTAGACTTTTGACTCACAAAGGTGATCGATTTTTCATCATTACTAAGTGTCATTCTACCATCTCTTACATCAAATAACGCCCCGGTGGACGCTAAGAATGGTCGACCTAAAATTAGAGGAATGTTTGGGTCCTCTTCTATTTTAATGACAATAAATTCGACTAGAAAGGTTAAATTACCCACTTGAACGGGTAGGTTGTCAGCAATTCCAAGTGGGTGCCTAATGGTTTGATCAAAGAGTCGAACACTCATTTCTGTTGGACTTAACTCACCTACTCCTAATCACTTATATAATGAAAGAGGCATAACACTCACACTTGCACCTAAATCTGCTAGTACATCATACATGACACAATCATTAAGTAGACAAGGAACAATAAATTCACCCGGATTACCCACCCTGGGTGGAGGTTTTGGTGGAACTGTCTTCACCGGGTTTATCTTTACGGTTTTTATTTCTTGTACTTTCTTATTCTTCTTCTTCTTTCTAGAGGTATCACAAACTTTATTACCTATTACTTGCTCATACTCAACTCCTTTTCTTGGAAACGGGATGGGTGTTCTGTATGGTACCACCACTGGCTTTACATACTCGGGTGGTGGTGCTGTTGTAACTTCTTCATTGTTACTCACATCTAAAACCTTCTCATCTTCTGATGATGGTTTTTCAGAATTTTTTGACACCATATTAACATTCTCAGTCCGAGGATTTACTTCAGTATTACTCGGTAGCTTTCCTTGTTCCCTCTCACTCATCATGCTAGCAAGAGTACCTACGTGTTTTTTGAAATTTAAAATGGAAGCTTGTTGAGTTCTTAATGATTGATCAAACCTCTCATTTGTTTGGGTTTGAGATGTAATAAATTGTGTTTGAGATTCCATTAGTTTTGCCATCATTTCTTCTAGATTTGACTTTTTCTCTTCGGTTTGTTGTGGTGGTTTATACAAGCCATGTCTTTGTTGATTAAAAGTGTTGTTTTGAGTTGGTTGGTTATTCGGACCTTGTTGGTTGTACGAGTTATTGTTAGGTCCATTTGGATTGTAAAGAATGTTTTGATTTCGATTAAAGTTTGTCCTTGGCGGTTGATAATTATTTTGATAATTATTTTCCTGCCTTTGGTTCATATAGGAAACATTCTCACGTTGTTCCATCGTTTGCTCAATGTGACAATCTTTCATTAAGTGTGGTTCACCGCATTGCTCACAAATGATTCGTATTGCGTGAATATCTTTAGTTATCTTTTCCATTCGTCTTTCGAAAGCATCTATTTTTGCGGAAACGGAATCAAAGTCATGGCTTGAATTGGCTCTAGCCGCTTTAGATGAACGAAAGATATCTTTTTCTTGATGCCACTCATGTGAGTGGGATGCTGTGTTATCAATAATTTTGTAAGCTTCAGTTGTGGTTTTCTTCATAATGGAACCACCAGCAGTTATGTTGATGTCTTTTCGTGTAGCAATGTCGCATCCTTGGTAAAATATTTGTACTATTTGATAAGTATCTAAACCATGTTGAGGACATCCTCTCAACAATTTTCTGAATCTTGTCCATGCCTCATATAATGTTTCATTTGGTTTTTGCACGAACGTAACAATTTCTCCTTGAAGTCTCACAGCTTTAGATGCCGGAAAGAATTGTTTAAGAAATTTTTCAACTAAAACATCCCATGTGTCAATCGCCCCTTCAGGTAACGATTCTAACCAATCTTTGGCTTCTCCCTTTAAAGTCCAGGGAAATAACATGAGATAAATCTGTTCATCCTCAACTTCTCTGATTTTGAATAGAGTACAAATCCTATCAAAGGTTCGAAGATGTTCATTTGGATCTTCTTTTGGCGTACCACTATATTGGTATTGATTAGTTACCATGTGTAGGATTTGTCCTTTGATTTCATAATCTGGCGCACTAATGTCTGGCTTAATAATGGCGTGATCTTGGCCCGTGCGTGTGGCTCTCATTCGGTCTTCCTACTTAGAGGTCTTGTTACTTCCATAATTGAATTTATTGAATCTGAATCACTAGGGGATTCTGTTTTAATGGTTTCTTCCTCAACAATCTCTGGATGAGTAATTTGTGGTTCCGGAGGAATGATTATTGGTTCAGGATTTCTGAATTGTCCTTGAATATCCTCCGGGTTTTCAATTATGAGGTCGGGTTCAAAAAATGAATTATCAGAAATTTGAATTTTAGTACTTGGTTGACTAGATGACGATTCTAAAGAAAAATCAACGGCGACAATATTGGCTAAATGTCTTGATCGAGTTACAGGTGGTGAACGTATGAAAGGTGGTGAACGTTTTGCTCGGTGCATTCACTGAATATCCTATTAGTTATAAAAGATAAAAATTATATAAGTTATCAAATTAATAGACTTTTCTGATTTTGCCCACGTTTCGAATAGCCAATAGATGCAGCAGGTAGCCAGGACCCTTTAAATCGGAAGCCCACAACTCGCCACTAACAAATCCAACTATTACTACGAACCAGAAAATTTAGGATGTCTATCAATTTAACCGCTTAAAATAATTTTTCGTTTTGAAATTTAAAGAAGATAAAGAAAATTCTATGTCCTAAAAACCAGAGCGTCGAGAAATAAGAAAGAAAAAGAGTGCGTCGAAAAATGTCGAAAAATAAAAAGTCGAAAAATAATAAAATGCAGCGTCGAAACTTAAAAGTCTAAAAACTAAAAATTAAAACTTACGTCTAAAGGTATTAAAGCTTAAAAGGAATTCTATATCCAAAACGGCAATAACTTAAAAAGTACTAAAATCTTAAAACGGCGTCGCAAAAATTCTAAAGCACCTAAATTTTAATCTAAAGAAAAAGCACTTAAGAGATTTTACGGCAAAGCCTAAAAATCTAGAAATATAAAATACTACGGCAAAAACTAAATTACGAACGACAAATATACAATTACGCTTTAACTAATAAAAAAAATACAAAATATAAAATAAGTTTAAAGTTATAAAAATACAATTTTATAAAAATATTATTTTTATATTATTTATTTTATAAAAGTATCAATTTATAATTAATAACACTAATTTAAACTAAATATTACAAATTAAATATTGAAACTTGAATTAAAAATTAATTAAACAAGTAAAACCCTAATTAATAATTAAGTAATAATAATAATTAATAAAACTTAACCCTAATCCGTACGTCTAAGGTATTCAGAGCTGTTTTTTCACCTCATGTGACCGCATGAGGTTTCTTTGGTCTGACCATGTGACCGCATGGACTCGAATACTAGGCCGAAGGTTTTGGGCTGCAACAGTGATCGGCCCGTTTCAGTTTTAAATTTTTTTACGTTTTACTTTTTTTTTTCTTTCTGTTTTTAATTTTTGTAAAATATTTATATACAACATATAAATAAGAAAAATTTACTTATTAGTTTTTATAACTTTTCACAATAAAAAGAAATATAAACTTTTTAAATTTAACTAAACTTCAAAATATAGATATATATTTTTCTTTTTCTTTTATATTTTTGATTATATTATATAAAACGTATTTTTATAAAAATGAATTAAAGCTTAATAAAAATCTTTTTTTTAATAGCGTTTCGCTTCGGCGATCCCCGGCAGCGGTGCCAAAAACTTGATGTGTTCACAGAGGTGTATACGAAATATACTATATTTTTACTATGAAATACGATACAATTTTACAAAAGTTATTTATTTAATTATAGAATGGATTTACGTAAACCTTGCTACAACACTTATAGGCAGTGTACCTAATCGTAGAGTAGTGTAGTTTTTAGTAAGTCCGGTTCATTTCACAGGGAGCTGGCTAAGTTTAACGCTATATTTTTAACAACTATATTTATATAAAATATATATAATTATATATAGTAATATTATTATAAAAGGGGGTTTTTTACCGTTTAATGACCGGTTTGTCGATTATAAATAAAGCGTAAAGATAAATAACGATAATATAAATGACAGAATTTAAATTGCGATAAAGTAAATTGCAGTAATTAAAATGACAGTAAATAAAGGTACGATGAAATATGAAATAAAAGTATTATGCTTACTTAAACTTCCGTAATCATGATGTTTGACGTTTTGATTTTAATTAATTGTTACCCGGGTTAATTGTCCTTTGTCCTGGTTTAATTGATACCTATCTGGTTTTTTGTCCATAATAGTCCATCGGTCATAATTATAAAATGCTCGTCAAATTAACCTTATTCCCGAAGTCAAATATTCCAACTAATTAGGGATTCGAACTGTAACAAGGTTTTAATACTTTGTTTAATGATTACACCAGGTTATCGAGTGCACGTAATCCAAGGTTTTAATATTTTGTTAACAATTACACCAATTATCCTTGTATGTAATCCACCCCTGTTTTAATGAGATATGAATATTAATTTACCCACTTGATCAGAATGAATAATCAATTACCCTACCCGAATAATTAATTAAATGATCGTAAAAGATGTCGTATAAACGTCACTAAATAGGACATACATAATCATTTTAATAATTATTAGATTAACTAATTTGAAGATAGGTTCGACAGGTTCCAATGAGTTTTCGCTCAATTAGACAATACCCCTTATCTATTAATAGTCATAGTCCAATGTCCACAAGTGTCGGTCTTTTGTCCAAACCTTAATTATGGTACAAAATCTAATAACCCAATCTTAATTTTTAGTCCAACATCACGATTACTTCGGCTCAAATAAGCATAATAATAGCTAAGTTACAAGACATTAATTTAAAAAGGAAGAACATAGCTTACAGTGATTATTTATCGCGTAGCGTTACCCGGATAGAGTTTCGACTTTAAAACCTGTAAAACATTTCTTACAATAACCCAATTATTATTAATTTAAATTAAACTTATAATTAAAATATAAATATAAATATAAATTGAGAGATAAGAGAAAGAAAATAGAAAAAGATGTATTAAAACTCGCAGAAAACTGGCGAATTTATAGGATGTGGCCTGCTACAGTAACTCATGCGAGTGCATGGGGTTTTAGTGCAAATCTCATGCACTCGCATGGGCACATGCACTCGCATGGGTTTTATGCCTATTTCCCATGCGATCGCATGGCCGTCAGATCCAGCTCAAATATTTTTTGTTTTCTTGCTTGTCGACATATTATTATATATATATATATATATATATATATATATATATATATATATATATATATATATATATATATATATATATATATATATATATATATATATATAATTTATATTAATTATATATATATATTATATTATATTCTTGTGCATAGTTGACTTGTAATTTTTGCTCCGTTGTCTCGTACATTTACGCTCGGTTTATGTCTCGATTCCGATTTCTCGAACGTCCTTTCGTACGCGTAGATATCTTGTATTTTGCGTTCTGCGGCTTGTACTCTTGTAATTTTTAGACGTTTCTCATCAATAAGTGGAACTACTTGGATTGTATCTTGTACATTTGAGCTTTTTGGTCATTTGCGTCTTCAAATCGTCGTTTTCTTCTTTTGTCTTCGCACTTATTTATTTAAACGAATATTACATAAAAATAGAACAATAGTAACTAAAAGCTTTACATATTGGAAGGATATTGTGCCTAAATATATGTTCATTTGGAGCACTATCATAGAGTCCTCATATTCAGCCTCGCATACCTTGGCTAGATGTGGGTCAGTACAATTCTGGCATAATTGCACTTGAGACACATGTCGCAGGAGTTTCTTTAGCTATCTGACTTCTTTGGTGAGGTTTTCTATTTGGTCCGAGAGAAATTTGATGGTTTTATTTTCGATAGGATCGGAGGCGGAAAGCGGTGTTGGTGATGAAATGTGCTCTACCGTGTTCCAATCGTGATGGTGCATAGTCATCTCCTCGATCAATCTCCAGGCCTCGTCAGCAGTGAAGTTCATGAAGTTACCCTGAGAAATAGCATCAAGAGTAGACTTGTTGATCCGATTTAGACCATTGTAGAAGGTCAAAATCTGATCAGAGCTCTCAAGACGGTGGTTCGGGCATCTTCGAAGCAAGTGTTTGAATCTTTCCCATGCAGTGTAGAGTAATTCATCGTGCGCTTGTTGAAAGTTTACGATATCATTCCTAAGTCTAATTTGTTTTTATGGGGGAAAGTACTTGGTTACGAAATTTTTTGCCATTTCCTCCCATGAGGTGATAGAGTTGGGTTCTAACCCCTCGAACCAGGTTTTTGCATGAAGAGTTAAGGAATAGGGGAACAGATACAGACGAACTACATCTTGTTCAAACCTGTTTTGCTTATATGAGTTGGATAAGGAGAGGAATCTATCTAAGTGAGAATTGGGATCATCAATTGGTAAGCCGTGGAACTGGCAATGATTCTAAATGAGTTGTATGATGCTATTCTTAAGCACAAAAGACGTTCCGTTAACCTTTGGATAGAGTATCGGTCCACCTCGTCCTTCTAACGAGGGTTTGGTGATGTCAGTGAGAGTGATGCATGCGGCCATCGTCGAACTATCGGCAGGTAAGAGTGGATCCCATCGGATGGGTACAATGTATGATATCGGATAGAACAACGGATGTGTCGGAAGAATTCTTAGCGGTCTAAGTAGGTTAAACCATCCTAAAGGTTCACTAATAAGGAAGTCCATTTTAAACTTTTTAATTAATCTAAATTAAGCTAATATTATCTAACCTAACTATGATAACCTAGTAACTTCTGAAAAAGCTAGTCTCAGTCAAAAGGGTCTCTTAAAAACTAACTAATCTAAACAGGCTCCAAATCGTACTACCGCTCCCCGGCAGCGGCGCCAAAAATTAACTACTCCTATGATATGCCCGAATTGGGGGGATTATTTATGCGGTGTCGTTAGGTCACAAAACGTCAATTCAGGATATCAACAGAAGAAGTTGATTGTTTAATTTATATATTGTTGGGCCTAAATCTAATATTCCTTCCTATGGGTTAGCAAGGGCAAATATGACCTAAGGTCATTCCTTGAGCGGTCGAATTTGAAGCGAAGCTTGTAGTGACCCGAACTTTTCCATGTTTATATATATATATTAAATGAAATTGTTATTTACATGATTAAGTGTTTCCAACATATTAAGCAATCAAACTTATTAAGACTTGATTAATTGGAATAGGTTTCATATAGACAAATGACCACCCAAGTTGACCGGTGATTCACGAACGTTAAAACTTGTAAAAACTATATGAGGACATATATATGGTTATATATATATAGTTAACATGATTTTATTATAAGTATGTATCTCATTAGGTATTTTAACAATGAGTTATATACATAAAAATGAGACTATTAAATTAAGAAACTCGAAAACAATATATATAACGATTATCGTTATAACGTCTTACTAGGTACATATGAATCATATTAAGATATTGATATACTTGGTTAATTATGTTAAATGATAAGTAAATATATTATTAAGTGTATTAACAATGAACTACATATGTAAAAATAAGACTACTAACTTAATGATTTTGAAACGAGACATATATGTAACGATTATCATTGTAACGACATTTAATGTATATAGATCATATTAAGAGATATTCGTACATCGTAATATCATGATAATATAATAATTTAAAATCTCATTTGATATTATAAACATTGGGTTAACAACATTTAACAAGATCGTTAACCTAAAGGTTTCAAAACAACATTTACATGTAACGACTAACGATGACTTAACGACTCAGTTAAAATGTATATACATGTAGTGTTTTAATATGTATTCATACACTTTTGAAAGACTTCAAGACACTTATCAAAATACTTCTACTTAACAAAAATGCTTACAATTACATCCTCGTTCAGTTTCATCAACAATTCTACTCGTATGCACCCGTATTCGTACTCGTACAATACACAGCTTTTAGATGTATGTACTATTGGTATATACACTCCAATGATCAGCTCTTAGAATCCCATGTGAGTCATCTAACACATGTGGGAACCATCATTTGGAAACTAGCATGAAATATCTCATAAAATTACAAAAATATGAGTAATCATTCATGACTTATTTACATGAAAACAAAATTACATATCCTTTATATCTAATCCATACACCAACGACCAAAAACACCTAAAAACACTTTCATTCTTCAATTTTCTTCATCTAATTGATCTCACTCAAGTTCTATCTTCAAGTTCTAAGTGTTCTTCATAAATTCTACAAGTTCTAGTTTCATAAAATCAAGAATACTTCCAAGTTTGCTAGCTTACTTCCAATCTTGTAGAGTGATCATCCAACCTCAAGAAATCTTTCTTATTTACAGTAAGATATCTTTCTAATACAATATAATACTCATATTCAAACTTTGATTCAATTTCTATAACTATAACAATCTTATTTCTAGTGAAAATCTTACTTGAACTGTTTTCGTGTCATGATTCTGCTTCAAGAACTTTCAAGCCATCCAAGGATCTTTTGAAGCTAGATCCATTTTTCTCATTTCCAGTACCTTTATCCAGAAAACTTGAGGTAGTAATTATGTTCATAACATCATTCGATTCATACATAAAAAGTTATCTTATTCGAAGGTTTAAACTTGTAATCACAAGAACATAGTTTAGTTAATTCTAAACTTGTTCGCAAAATAAGTTAATCCTTATAACTTTACTTTTAAAATCAACTAAACACATGTTCTATATCTATATGATATGCTAACTTAATGATTTAAAACCTGGAAACACGAAAAACACCGTAAAACCGGATTTACGCCGTCGTAGTAACACCGCGGGCTGTTTTGGGATAGTTAATTAAAAACTATGATAAACTTTGATTTAAAAGTTGTTCTTCTGGGAAAATGATTTTTCTTATGAACGTGAAACTATATCCAAAAATCATGGTTAAACTCAAAGTGGAAGTATGTTTTCTAAAATGGTCATCTAGACGTCGTTCTTTCGACTGAAATGACTACCTTTACAAAAATGACTTGTAACTTATATTTCCGACTATAAACCTATACTTTTCTGTTTATATTCATAAAATAGAGTTCAATATGAAACCATATCAATTTAATTCACTCAAAACGGATTTAAAATGAAGAAGTTATGGGTAAAACAAGATTGGATAATTTTTCGTGTTGTAGCAACGTGAAAATTGGTAACAAATCTATATTAATCATATCCTAGCTAACTTATATTGTATTATACATGTATTCTAATATATGATGTAATCTTGGGATACCATAGACACGTATGCAAATGTTTTGACATATCATATCGACCCATGTGTATATATTATTTGGAACAACCATAGACAATCTATATGCAGTAATGTGGGAGTTAGCTATACAGGGTTGAGGTTGATTCCAAAAATATATATACTTTGAGTTATGATCTAGCCTGAGACGTGTATACACTGGGTCGTGGATTGATTCAAGATAATATATATTAATTTTTTTCTGTACATCTAACGTTGGACAACTAGTTGTAGGTTACTAACGAGGACAGCTGACTTAATAAACTTAAAACATCAAAATGTATTAAAAGTGTTGTAAATATATTTTGAATATACTTTGATATATATGTACATATTTGTTATAGGTTCGTGAATCGACCAGTGGCCAAGTCTTACTTCCCGACGAAGTAAAAATCTGTGAAAGTGAGTTATAGTCCCACTTTTAAAATCTAATATTTTTGGGATGAGAATACATGCAGGTTTTATAAATGATTTACAAAATAGACACAAGTACGTGAAACTACATTCTATGGTTGAATTATCAAAATCGAATATGCCCCTTTTTATTAAGTCTGGTAATCTAAGAATTAGGGAATAGACACCCTAATTGACGTGAATCCTAAAGATAGATCTATTGGGCCTAACAAACCCCATCCAAAGTACCGGATGCTTTAGTACTTCGAAATTTATATCATATCCTAAGGGTGTCCCGGAATGATGGGGATATTCTTATATATGCATCTTGTTAATGTCGGTTACCAGGTGTTCACCATATGAATGATTTTTATCTCTATGTATGGGATGTGTATTGAAATATGAAATCTTGTGGTCTATTGTTACGATTTGATATATATAGGTTAAACCTATAACTCACCAACATTTTTGTTGACGTTTAAAGCATGTTTATTCTCAGGTGAATACTAAGAAGCTTCCGCTGTTGCATATTAAAATAAGGACAAGATTTGGAGTCCATGTTTGTATGATATTGTGTAAAAACTGCATTCAAGAAACTGATTTCGATGTAACATATTTGTATTGTAAACCATTATGTAATGGTCGTGTGTAAACAGGATATTTTAGATTATCATTATTTGATAATCTACGTAAAGCTTTTTAAACCTTTATTTATGTAATAAAGGTTATGGTTTGTTTTAAAAATGAATGCAGTCTTTGAAAAAACGTCTCATATAGAGGTCAAAACCTCGCAACGAAATCAATTAATATTTGATGTTTTTAATCAATAAGAACGGGACATTTCAGTTGTTATCCGAGCGTTGGTCTTAGAGAACCAGAATTTTTCATTAGTGTGTCTTATCGAGTTTTTTAGGATGCATTAGTGAGTCTGGACTTCGACCGTGTTTACTTGAAAAATGATTGCTTAACAAATTTTGTTGGAAACTATATATTTTTAACATGTGAATATTATGTGATATATTAATCTCTTAACGTGTTTGATATTATGTGATAGATGTCTACCTCTAATACAAGTCCCATTGACTCACCTAATAATAATGAAGAGTCAAATGTAATTTGGAATGATTCGTGGACTGAATCACAAGTTCCCGAAGAGGAACCGGAAGAAGAATCGGAACCGGTAGAAGAATCGGAACCGGAGGAGGAGGAACTGGAAGAAGAAATAGAACCGGTGGGGGAAATAATAAAACGGCTAAGTAAAAGAAAATCCTCAACCAACCGACCAAGGTTAATTATGGTCAACGGTGTTTCCGCCAATGAAGCAAAATATTGGGAGGATTACCAATTCTCCGATGAATCGGATCCCGACGAGAATTCCGATGATGTTATAGAAATTACCCCAACTGAATTTAAAAAGGAAAAAGAGAACAATAAGGGAAAGGGCATAAAAATAGAGAAATCTGATTCCAACCCCGATGAACTTTATATGTATCGTCAACACACGTATTTCTTAAGTTGTAACAATAACCCGGGAACCTCTAAACCACCAGGTTTTTCTATACCAATGTGAAAAACGGCGGCTCGTATTAGGGGAACATCATATATCCCTAAAAACTTAGCAAAAGGAACCAAGTTCGAAAAAGAAGAAACGAGTGAGTTGGAATAAGATAGTTGTATTTGTGCGGTGTAATATATGTAATATAGTGTGCTTATGCTTTACGATATATGTAAAAATTGCTTGTATTAATAAGTATCTTTTATGAATCTAACTCTTGTCTATTTTACAGTATAAAAACACAAAATGGATAGACAACCCAATATTTTAGAAGACTTACCCGGAGACATGATTGATGAAATCTTGTCTAGAGTCGGTCAGAATTCCTCGGCACAACTATTTATGGCAAAATCAGTTTGTAAGACATTCGAAGAACGTTCCAAGAATGCCTTGGTTTATAAAAGGCTTTCGTTTGAAAGATGGGGGATATCACATTGGGAAACCCATAAGTTACGATGTGTTTACTTTGACGCATATATTGAGGGGAACCCAAATGCTATTTTACGCAACGGGTTAAGAAATTATTTTGACTCAATGTATCCGAATATAGGACTTCATGATTTAGAAAAAGCGGCTAACATGCAATATAAAGAAGCACGTTATGCTTACGGGTTAGTAATGTTTGCTTCTCACCAAAGTGAGAAAAAGAACATCGGGCTACAACTATTAAACAAAACATTTCCACAAGTGATGGAGTCGGTAATTGGGGTAAGAAATGAGGTTTTTAGGTTATTACGAGACTGTTGGTCATTACGTAACCTTCGTCCTTTTGACGACGTTACAACACGTTGTCATACTATCGGTCACAACGGTTACATTCCACAAAACCAAGGATGGGAAGTGGTATTAGTAAAACCAGAATGCATGACTTGTTTCTGGTCGTATGAATTACGTGTCTTTGTTGCCTTTGCTGAACGCCTTATTTATTAACTAGAATTATCTTCGCAACTACTTTGTATCAAAGTTTTATGTGCTATATTTCATGCTATATGTAAAATAGCGGTATTGTAAGTTTGCAAGTTATTGTATAAAGGTTTGAATATGATATATATTTTTTTGTGATTAGTTTTTCATATAGAATTGTAGTAGTTGAAATGGTATGTTAGCTACTAAGTATGAACTTAACGGGTAGATACTACCCGAATTAAAGAGTATAAAACGCTAATATGAAGAAAGAGCTTTTATAAATAAGTTCATATTAAGCTACGAAATACTATTGACTACTCTTGATATTCTTTCTATATGATTAACTCGTTTCATTTGACTATTTTGAAGGAAATGGCACCGACTACTCGACACACCTTGAATATGAGTGAAGATGAATTTCGTGCCTTTCTTGCTTCAAACATAGCAGTACAGGCCGCGCTACATACCAACAATAACCTTGGATCTAGCAGTACAGGAAATCGTGTAGGATGCACCTACAAAGAATTCACTGCCTGCAAACCTTTGGAATTTGATGGAACCGAAGGACCGATCGGATTGAAACGGTGGACCGAGAAGGTCGAATCGGTGTTTGCCATAAGTAAGTGTACTGAAGAGGACAAAGTGAAGTACGCTACGCATACCTTCACAGGTTTTGCGTTAACATGGTGGAATACCTATCTAGAGCAAGTGGGATAAGATGATGCTTACGCACTACCGTGGTCAGCATTCAAGCACTTGATGAACGAGAAGTATCGTCCCAGAACCGAGGTCAATAAGCTCAAGACAGAACTTAGAGGGTTACGAACCCAAGGATTTGATATTACCATGTACGAAAGACGATTAACGGAATTATGCCTATTGTGTCCGGGAGCGTTCGAAGATGAGGAAGAGAAGATCGACGCGTTTGTGAAAGGATTACCGGAAAGAATCCAAGAAGATATAAGTTCACACGAGCCCACATCCATACAACAGGCATGTAGAATGGCTCACAAACTAGTGAACCAGATTGAAGAAAGAATTAAAGAACAGACTGTTGAAGAGGCCAATGTGAAGCAAGTCAAAAGAAAGTGGGAGGAAAACGGTGATAAGAATCACCAATACAACAACAACAGCAATTACAACAATAATCGCAACAACTATCCTAACAATCGCAACTACAACAAACGGCCCAACAACAACAACAACAACAACAACAACAACAACAACAACAACAACAACAACAACAACAACAACAACAACAACAACAACAACAACAACTACAACTACAACAATCATCTTAACAACAATAATAACTGCAACAACAACAACAATCAGAAGCAGCTATGCCAAAGGTGTGAAAAGTATCACTCGGGGTTCTGCACCAAATTTTGCAACAAGTGTAAAAGAAATGGTTATAGCGCGGCGAAGTGTGAGATCTACGGACCAGGGGTTAACAGAACGAAAGGAACAAATGGTGTCGGAACGAGTAATGGCGGAGCAAGTAGTGTCGGAGCAAGTTATGCCAATGTAGTTTGTTATAAATGTGGAAAACCGGGCCACATTATTAGAAATTGCCCGAACCAGGAGAACACGAATGGACAAGGCTGCGGAAGAGTTTTCAATATTAATACGGCAGAGGCACAGGAAGACCCAGAGCTTGTTACGGGTACGTTTCTTATTGACAATAAATCTGCTTACATTTTATTTGATTCAGGTGCGGATAGAAGCTATATGAGTAGAGATTTTTGTGCTAAATTAAGTTGTCCATTGACGCCTTTGGATAGTAAATTTTTACTCGAATTAGCAAATGGTAAATTAATTTCAGCAGATAATATATGTCGAAATCGAGAAATTAAACTGGTTAGCGAAACATTTAAGATTGACTTGATACCAGTAGAGTTAGGGAGTTTTGATGTGATAATCGGTATGGACTGGTTGAAAGAAGTGAAAGCAGAGATCGTTTGTTACAAAAATGCAATTCGCATTATACGAGAAGGAAAACCCTTAATGGTGTACGGAGAAAAGGGCAACACGAAGCTACATCTTATTAGTAATTTGAAGGCACAAAAACTAATAAGAAAAGGTTGCTATACTGTTCTAGCACACATCGAGAAAGTACAAACTGAAGAAAAGAGCATCAATGATGTTTCCGTCGCAAAAGAATTTCCCGATGTATTTCCGAAAGAATTACCGGGATTACTCCCACATCGATCCGTTGAATTTCAAATAGATCTTGTACCAGGAGCTGCACCAATAGCTCGTGCTCCTTACAGACTCGCACCTAGCGAGATGAAAGAACTGCAAAGCCAATTACAAGAACTTTTAGAGCGTGGTTTCATTCGACCAAGCACATCACCGTGGGGAGCTCCTGTTTTGTTTGTCAAGAAGAAAGATGGTACATTCAGGTTGTGTATCGACTACCGAGAGTTGAACAAACTTACCATCAAGAACCGCTACCCACTACCGAGAATCGACGACTTATTTGATCAACTACAAGGCTCGTCTGTTTATTCAAAGATTGACTTACGTTCCGGGTATCATCAAATGCGGGTGAAAGAAGATGATATTCCAAAGACTGCTTTCAGAACACGTTACGGTCATTACGAGTTTATGGTCATGCCGTTTGGTTTAACTAATGCACCAGCTGTGTTCATGGACCTTATGAACCGAGTGTGTGGACCATACCTTGACAAGTTTGTCATTGTTTTCATTGATGACATACTTATTTACTCAAAGAATGACCAAGAACATGGTGAACATTTGAGAAAGGTGTTAGAAGTATTGAGGAAGGAAGAATTGTACGCTAAGTTTTCAAAGTGTGCATTTTGGTTGGAAGAAGTTCAATTCCTCGGTCACATAGTGAACAAAGAAGGTATTAAGGTGGATCCGGCAAATATAGAAACTGTTGAAAAGTGGAAAACCCCGAAAACTCCGAAACACATATGCCAGTTTTTAGGACTAGCTGGTTACTACATAAGGTTCATCCAAGACTTTTCCAGAATAGCAAAACCCTTGACTGAATTAACGTATAAAGGGAAGAAATTTGAATGGAAGGATGAACAAGAGAAAGCGTTTCAGTTATTGAAGAAAAAGCTAACTACGGCACCTATATTGTCATTGCCTGAAGGGAATGATGATTTTGTGATTTATTGTGACGCATCAAAGCAAGGTCTCGGTTGTGTATTAATGCAACGAACGAAGGTGATTGCTTATGCGTCTAGACAATTAAAGATTCACGAACAAAATTATACGACGCATGATTTGGAATTAGGCGCGGTTATTTTTGCATTAAAGACTTGGAGGCACTACTTATATGGGGTCAAAAGTATTATATATACCGACCACAAAAGTCTTCAACACATATTTAATCAGAAACAACTGAATATGAGGCAGCGTAGGTGGATTGAATTGTTGAATGATTATGACTTTGAGATTCGTTACCATCCGGGGAAGGCAAATGTGGTAGCCGACGCCTTGAGCAGAAAGGATAGAGAACCCATTCGAGTAAAATCTATGAATATAATGATTCACAATAACCTTACTACTCAAATAAAGGAGGCGCAACAAGGAGTTTTAAAAGAGGGAAATTTAAAGGATGAAATACCCAAAGGATCGGAGAAGCATCTTAATATTCGGGAAGACGAAAGACGGAACACGGTATAGGGCTGAAAGGATTTGGGTACCCAAATTTGGAGATATGAGAGAAATGGTACTTAGAGAAGCTCATAAAACCAGATACTCAATACATCCTGGAACGGGGAAGATGTACAAGGATCTCAAGAAACATTTTTGGTGGCCGGGTATGAAAGCCGATGTTGCTAAATACGTAGGAGAATGTTTGACGTGTTCTAAGGTCAAAGCTGAGCATCAGAAACCATCAGGTCTACTTCAACAACCGAAATCCCGGAATGGAAATGGAAAAATATTACCATGGATTTCATCACTAAATTGCCAAGGACTGCAAGTGGTTTTGATACTATTTGGGTAATAGTTGATCGTCTCACCAAATCAGCACACTTCCTGTCAATAAGAGAAGATGACAAGATGGATAAGTTAGCACGACTGTATTTGAAGGAAGTCATCTCCAGACATGGAATACCAATCTCTATTATCTCTGATAGGGATGGCAGATTTATTTCAAGATTCTGGCAGACATTACAGCAAGCATTAGGAACTCGTCTAGACATGAGTACTGCCTATCATCCACAAACTGATGGGCAGAGCGAAAGGACGATACAAACGCTTGAAGACATGCTACGAGCATGTGTTATTGATTTCGGAAACAGTTGGAATCGACACCTACCGTTAGCAGAATTTTCCTACAATAACAGTTATCATTCTAGTATTGAGATGACGCCGTTTGAGGCACTTTATAGTAGAAAGTGCAGGTCTCCGATTTGTTGGAATGAAGTGGGGGATAGACAGATTACGGGTCCGGAGATAATACAAGAAACTACCGAGAAAATCATCCAAATTCAACAAAGATTGAAAACCGCCCAGAGTCGACAAAAGAGCTACGCGGACAGTAAAAGAAAAGATATAGAATTTGAAATTGGAGAGATGGTCATGCTTAAAGTTGCACCTTGGAAAGGTGTTGTTCGATTTGGTAAACGAGGGAAATTAAATCCAAGGTATATCGGACCATTCAAGATTATTGATCGTGTCGGACTAGTAGCTTACCGACTTGAGTTACCTCAACAACTCGCGGCTGTACATAACACTTTCCACGTCTCGAATTTGAAGAAATGTTTTGCTAAAGAAGATCTCACTATTCTGTTAGATGAAATCCAAATCAACGAAAAACTTCAATTCATCGAAGAACCCGTCGAAATAATGGATCGTGAGGTTAAAAGACTTAAACAAAACAAGATACCAATTGTTAAGGTTCGATGGAATGCTCGTAGAGGACCCGAGTTCACCTGGGAATGAGAAGATCAGATGAAGAAGAAATACCCGCATTTATTTCCAGAAGATACGTCAACACCTCCAACTGCTTAAAATTTTGGGACGAAATTTATTTAACTGGTAGGTACTGTAGTGACCCGAACTTTTCCATGTTTATATATATATATATTAAATGAAATTGTTATTTACATGATTAAGTGTTTCCAACATATTAAGCAATCAAACTTATTAAGACTTGATTAATTGGAATAGGTTTCATATAGACAAATGACCACCCAAGTTGACCGGTGATTCACGAACGTTAAAACTTGTAAAAACTATACGATGAAATATATATGGTTATATATAGTTAAAATGATTTTATTATAAGTATGTATCTCATTAGGTATTTTAACAATGAGTTATATACATAAAAATGAGACTATTAAATTAAGAAACTCGAAAACAATATATATAACGATTATCGTTATAACGTCTTACTAGGTACATATGAATCATATTAAGATATTGATACACTTGGTTAATTATGTTAAATGATAAGTAAATATATCATTAAGTGTATTAACAATGAACTACATATGTAAAAATAAGACTACTAACTTAATGATTTTGAAACGAGACATATATGTAACGATTATCGTTGTAACGACATTTAATGTATATAGATCATATTAAGAGATATTCGTACATCATAATATCATGATAATATAATAATTTAAAATCTCATTTGATATTATAAACATTGGGTTAACAACATTTAACAAGATCGTTAACCTAAAGGTTTCAAAACAACATTTACATGTAACGACTAACGATGACTTAACGACTCAGTTAAAATGTATATACATGTAGTGTTTTAATATGTATTCATACACTTTTGAAAGACTTCAAGACACTTATCAAAATACTTCTACTTAACAAAAATGCTTACAATTACATCCTCGTTCAGTTTCATCAACAATTCTACTCGTATGCACCCGTATTCGTACTCATACAATACACAGCTTTTAGATGTATGTACTATTGGTATATACACTCCAATGATCAGCTCTTAGTAGCCCATGTGAGTCACCTAATACATGTGGGAACCATCATTTAGCAACTAGCATGAAATATCTCATAAAATTACAAAAATATGAGTAATCATTCATGACTTATTTACATGAAAATAAAATTACATATCCTTTATATCTAATCCATACACCAATGACCAAAAACACCTATAAACACTTTCATTCTTCAATTTTCTTCATCTAATTGATCTCTCTCAAGTTCTATCTTCAAGTTCTAAGTGTTCTTCATAAATTCTACAAGTTCTAGTTTCATAAAATCAAGAATACTTCCAAGTTTGCTAGCTTACTTCCAATCTTGTAGAGTGATCATCCAACCTCAAGAAATCTTTCTTATTTACAGTAAGATATCTTTCTAATATAAGGTAATACTCATATTCAAACTTTGATTCAATTTCTATAACTATAACAATCTTATTTCTAGTGAAAATCTTACTTGAACTGTTTTCGTGTCATGATTCTGCTTCAAGAACTTTCAAGCCATCCAAGGATCCTTTGAAGCTAAATCCATTTTTCTCATTTCCAGTAGCTTTATCCAGAAAACTTGAGGTAGTAATGATGTTCATAATGTCATTCGATTCTTACATATAAAGTTATCTTATTCGAAGGTTTAAACTTGTAATCACAAGAACATAGTTTAGTTAATTCTAAACTTGTTCGCAAACAAAAGTTAATCCTTCTAACTTGACTTTTAAAATCAACTAAACACATGTTCAATATCTATATGATATGTGAAAGGACCCGTTCATATACATTATAAACGATTCACAATAGTTGATTACATCGCGAGGTATTTGACCTTTATATGATACATTTTACAAACATTGCATTCGTTTTTAAAAGACAAACTTTCTTTACAATGAAAGTTGACGACATGCACACCATTTCATAATACATCCAACTATAATTGGCTTAATAATAATCTTGATGAACTCAATGACTCGAATGCAACGTCTTTCAAAATATGCCATGAATGACTCCAAGTAATATCCTTAAAATGAGCTAATGCACAGCGGAAGATTTCTTTAATACCTGAGAATAAACATGCTTTAAAGTGTCAACCAAAATGGTTGGTGAGTTCATAGGTTTATCATAACAATCATTTCAATATATTAATAGACCACAAGATTTCCGTTTATAAATATATGTACACTCGCAAGTGTATAAAAGTATTCTATAAGTTGTAGGCACCCGGTAACAAGCCTTAACGTTCATATTTTACCCTCTGAAGTACACCAGATCAGGTGTATTTAATATAACCTCGAAGTACTAAAGCATCCCATAGTCAGGATGGGGTTTGTCAGGCCCAATAGATCTATCTTTAGGATTCGCGCCTACCGTACATAGACAAGTAGTTTAATGTTACCAAGCTAAGGGTATATTTCTGGTTTAAACCCACATAGAATTAGTTTTAGTACTTGTGCCTATTTCGTAAAACATTTATAAACAGCGCATGTATTCTCAGCCCAAAAATATATATTGCAAAAGCAATTAAAAAGGGAGCAAATAAAACTCACAATACTGTATTTCGTAGCAATTATGTATATGACGGCACTGAACAAGTGCAGGGTTTGTCTCGAATTCACGAACGTATCAATATTGTGATTCAATATTGTAGGAAAGTACGTAGACGCAACGAAAATGATAAACATTAGGTTGACCTCACGAGCAATACCCTCGATCAATACCCATAACCTCCATAGCTATAACCCATAATTTCCTTAGCTCTATCCCGTTTGAAAACTTATTTTGAAATCGTCTGAGTATAACTCCGTCGTAGTATTTTATGTATACTAATAATATCTTGAAATAATACAAAGAAAATATATATATATGTAATTCGATTGAGAGAGTTTAGAGAAATATATTTTCAAGTTTCTATGAAATAATGAAACCTATTGAATTCTATTTATAATAGATTTTTGAATTATTAAAGTGAATTATTAAAGTATGAATTATTAAAGTGAATTATTAGAGTGAATTATTAAAGTATGAATTATTAAAGTGAATTATTAAAGTATGAATTATTAAAGTGAATTATTAAAGTGAATTATTAAAGTATGAATTATTAAAGTGAATTATTAAAGTGAATTATTAAAGTATGAATTATTAAAGTGAATTATTAAAGTATGAATTATTAAAGTTAAAGTAAAGTAAAAGTAAAGTAAAGGTAAAGTTAAAGTATAGTAAAGTATAAAAACTATGTATGTATAATACGCGTATAAATATATATAATATTAATTTAAATCGTTATATATATTTAATGAAATAAAATATAAATATCGTTATATTTATTATACTGGTTAAGTAATGAGTTGTCAAAAGTGATTCTAGATATTTATAAAAGTTATATACGTTTTAATAATAAAGTTCTTTTTAAACTGAAAAAGTCTTTGTACGTTTGAAAATAGATTAATAGAATATTATGGAAACCAATTCTCCACTAACTTTTGTCTAACTTTCGTAAATGACACTTTTTGTTTTTATTTATAAATAGCTTTACAAATTATTCTGAATATCGTTAAGAGGAATATATTTTCTCAAATCATAGTGGACCTCTCAACAGAGACTTGTAATCATAATTCAATGTTTCTGATAATTCAATCATTTAATATATATTTTTTTAATTTCGTCGAAAATCATATTGAAACAAATACGTTCGTGTAAAGTATTATACGTTTAATACTTTATTAATATTCTCAAGTTATAATATATATATACATATACATATCTATTTATATATAACGGTTCGTGAATCGTCGGAATTTGGTCGAGGTTATAATGAATGTATGAACACAGTTTAAAATTCCTGAGATTTAACTTAACAAACTTTGCTTATCGTGTCGGAATAATATAAAGATTAAAGTTTAAATTTGGTCGGAAATTTCCGGGTCGTCACAGTACCTACCCGTTAAAGAAATTTCGTCCCCGAAATTTGATAGAGGTCGTCATGACTAACAATGAGAATGTTATTATAACGATTATAGAGTTTTATCATGTTCAAGAAGAATGGATAAAATAATTCGATTACTCGAAGCGTGTGAGTGAAGTTATCGTAAATGTATGAAATAAGATAATAGTGATTCGTCGTATCTTTTGGCGTCATCACGATTGATCTCCGAAAAGAAAATCTTTGTAATATATATTGGTTTTGATTATTCGACGATTAAGGAAATTATGATCCTCTTCGAATTACTGCGATAATCCATTTTGATTTCTCTGTCGGATATTTCACTATAAATCCACCTCATTTGTTTTCTTACAACTCACATCTTCTCAACTCATATTTTAAAGTATTTGTCAATATGCTTCATCCAGTGCTGATTCTTGATATACTCCTCACTTTCATATCTGTCGCTCTTCTTTTTCATCTGCCTCCGGAAGAATCTATTTACTTCTACTATACTCTTGGTTTTATAGTGTTTTTAGTTCTCCCGTGTCTTTATATTGCTATATGCATTGATATATACGGTTTGTGATTTCTGGGTTGTTGTTGGATTTTATATCTTCCCTTATATTTCAAAGTCCTTGCTTCTTCTATAATCATTGTCATCCACAGTTAATGCTCTCTTCTATTTGCTATGATTTATACTCCCATTTCTAGTTCGGAGCTTTGTCCTTTCGTTTCTTCTTCTTGCGATTAAGCACCGCTTGTAATGGTCCAGAATTCGCAGATATAAATTTCGAAATGAACATTGTTAATGTTCTAGGAAGGAAATTGTAATGGCACGATCTTGACTTGTCAAATTACCAGAATACCTCGGAAAAGGCCGAATCATCAAGAAATATTTTCTTGATATTTAGAGATCAAAGAGAATACAAGAGTCGTGTAACATAGCACATGATGATGTTATGATCTGTGAATCATCATGTTCCATTTAGAAACTCAGCATGAATTACTGTAATATAATCACGTTGATCAAGTGTCATTATATTATACTAACTCATGCTTCAGCTCCCAACACTTCTTCAAGAATATTCCTATTTTAAACTCGAATGTTTCAGAATTTAGAAACTAAAATAGTTTCTTTTATGATATAATACAGATAGCACGAAGAGGTAAATGATTTTAGATAAGAATAATTATGGAAATATCTTCAGAAATATGTAGGATATTTATAATGAAAGATACGATGATATCTTAAAATTTCTAATATCAGAGGATGATGAAGAATATTGTCCGTAAGGGTTTAGAGTCAGGAGTAAGGTATTCGATAATGACTTCAGTAGACACGGAATCATTTGGATTCTTTGAAGGTAGATTTCGTCCTTGTGATTTATCCACAGCCTTCTTCATGGTTTGCTCAATCCGTATTTTTCAGTACCAAATCTTCTCTTTTTCTGAGCTTTGCCAACACACTACTCTTTATCATCAAACTTTTACTGTTAAGGTCGTTTATAGTTTTTACTGCTTCATCAGTATTTCGAGAACTAGTTCACAGTTTAGGGTGTTTTTCAGAAACTTCACATTCAAAGTATATAAGTCCAGAAGATAGACACATATAATTGTTGGCGTAAACATGCTGCGAGATTTCAAAATACTGATTGCTAATTTCCAATGATTTGTATGGCAATTCTCGTTACAAGATGCAGATGAGTAAATGATTGGGTTTTGATAAATATAAAGATTTTTCGGAAAGTCAAAGATCAATGAAGTTGTTAATAAGTTTACTGCTAATGTGGCGATATATGAAAGGTTTCCCGGTAATAATGATGAAGGGGTAATCATTATAATAAGGCTTATTCGATTGAACAATTAAAGTTGGTTTGCTGGAGCTGTGACAAAACCATCTATTTTTAGAAGGGATTGAAAAGTTATTTTAGCTAGTAAATGCCAAAAGATCTAACATGGATACATGTTAAATTATGACTTTGGTTTCAAGAGTTTTTCAGGTACGTAACTGTGGATAACATGTGGTTGGATCATCATCTCGATTGTTCATTATTTGAAGTGTCTTCAGGTATTTCGAAGGGCTTGAACACAGATTATAATCGTTAATATACATACGATGTTCTAACACAGTTTTGAAGTTAAAGTATAGCTTTGAAAGATGTAAGAATCTAAGAGTGATGATACCCGTTATAACTTGAATTGAATTCGGCGATTTCAAAATCAGAATATGTAATTAGATTTTGAATGAGTATGGTTGTTTTGATTTCTATAAAAGAATGTATATTGTTGTGAAAGTAGGGAGTATAATGGATGATTTGCTGAATCAGATTCGAAGAATGTAACATATTAATTGTGAATTTATATATCTCTCGGGTATTACCTACCCGTTAAAAAATGTCACAATTAATATTTTGTACAAAAGAATTTTATTACAGTCTTTATGGAAATATATGTGTATATTTCTTCAGATGTAATATAGATTTAATGAGTTAATATTAAATTAAACTCACTTGATTTATGGTTAAGGCTAGGATAGATAATTTCTAAACTTTAGAAATTACATAATCGTCGTAGAATGTTTTCCCAATGAAGTTATGAATCAATACTTCATCGTTGTGGTATTCCTTAGTATCTACAGGGCGTATGACGTCGATGCTCATGGGACAGATTGTGAAGTTGAGGTTTTCGATGCGGTTGTTATTGGTGGTGGTAATGGTACTTCTGGTTTTTTTTTATGGTGGTACTGGTTATGTTGCTGGTGCTGCTGCTGGTGTTTGTAACCTTTGCACCATATTCTCCAAAGCCACTACCCGAGCGCGAAGCTCGTTGACTTCTTCTATTACACCGGGGTGATTGTCGGTTCGGACGAGCGGATAAATAAGATCTAGAATTTGGTGTAGTATATAATCATGACGAGATACTCTGGAAATGAGAGAGAAAATGGTGTTTCGAACAGGTTCGCCGGTAAGTGCTTCAGGTTCATTGCCAAGAGGGCAATGTGGTGGATGGAAAGGATCGCCTTCTTCTTGTCTCCAATGATTAAGGAGGCTACGAACCCATCCCCAATTCATCCAGAATAGATGATGGGTGATTGGTTGATCCATTCCAGTCACACTGCTTTCGGAGCTTGAGTGGGATTCTATTTCGGAATCTGAGGAACTTGAACTGATGACGAATTCCATTTCGTACGATTTGATAAAGGATTTTTTGATACGAAATGATTTTTCGGCTATCGGGTGGTATTCTAACTACATAGAATATCTATATATATAGATCAAAAGATTTCATAGATTACGGAGGAATTTACGGAATATGTCAGGCAAAGTTTACGGTAATAGATAAGATAAGATATGATTTAGCAGATACGCTAAGATATGAATTTTTTTCTATACACTATTCATGCAATCAATGCAGCAAGACGTGTCTAGACTAAGAATGATAAGCAGGTAATTTTCTAAGGATGGTAAGTAGATGATTTCCGACTAAAAATGATAAACAAAACTTTTGACATGCAGACACGGTCGAAGTCCAGACTCACTAATGCATCTTAACAACTATCAGTTAGACACACTAATGCAAGACCTGGTTCGCTAAGACCACCGCTCTGATACCAACTGAAAGGACCCGTTCATATACATTATAAACGATTCACAATAGTTGATTACATCGCGAGGTATTTGACCTTTATATGATACATTTTACAAACATTGCATTCGTTTTTAAAAGACAAACTTTCTTTACAATGAAAGTTGATGACATGCACACCATTTCATAATACATCCAACTATAATTGGCTTAATAATAATCTTGATGAACTCAATGACTCGAATGCAACGTCTTTCAAAATATGCCATGAATGACTCCAAGTAATATCCTTAAAATGAGCTAATGCACAGCGGAAGATTTCTTTAATACCTGAGAATAAACATGCTTTAAAGTGTCAACCAAAATGGTTGGTGAGTTCATAGGTTTATCATAACAATCATTTCAATATATTAATAGACCACAAGATTTCCGTTTATAAATATATGTACACTCGCAAGTGTATAAAAGTATTCTATAAGTTGTAGGCACCCGGTAACAAGCCTTAACGTTCATATTTTACCCTCTGAAGTACACCAGATCAGGTGTGTTTAATATAACCTCGAAGTACTAAAGCATCCCATAGTCAGGATGGGGTTTGTCAGGCCCAATAGATCTATCTTTAGGATTCGCGCCTACCGTACATAGACAAGTAGTTTAATGTTACCAAGCTAAGGGTATATTTCTGGTTTAAACCCACATAGAATTAGTTTTAGTACTTGTGCCTATTTCGTAAAACATTTATAAACAGCGCATGTATTCTCAGCCCAAAAATATATATTGCAAAAGCAATTAAAAAGGGAGCAAATAAAACTCACAATACTGTATTTCGTAGCAATTATGTATATGACGGCACTGAACAAGTGCAGGGTTTGTCTCGGATTCACGAACGTATCAATATTGTGATTCAATATTGCAGGAAAGTACGTAGACGCAACGAAAATGATAAACGTTAGGTTGACCTCACGAGCAATACCCTTGATCAATACCCATAACCTCCATAGCTATAACCCATAATTTCCTTAGCTCTATCCCGTTTGAAAACTTATTTTGAAATCGTCTGAGTATAACTCCGTCGTAGTATTTTATGTATACTAATAATATCTTGAAATAATACAAAGAAAATATATATATATGTAATTCGATTGAGAGAGTTTAGAGAAATATATTTTCAAGTTTCTATGAAATAATGAAACCTATTGAATTCTATTTATAATAGATTTTTGAATTATTAAAGTGAATTATTAAAGTATGAATTATTAAAGTGAATTATTAGAGTGAATTATTAAAGTATGAATTATTAAAGTGAATTATTAAAGTATGAATTATTAAAGTGAATTATTAAAGTGAATTATTAAAGTATGAATTATTAAAGTGAATTATTAAAGTGAATTATTAAAGTATGAATTATTAAAGTGAATTATTAAAGTGAATTATTAAAGTATGAATTATTAAAGTTAAAGTAAAGTAAAAGTAAAGTAAAGGTAAAGTTAAAGTATAGTAAAGTATAAAAACTATGTATGTATAATACGCGTATAAATATATATAATATTAATTTAAATCGTTATATATATTTAATGAAATAAAATATAAATATCGTTATATTTATTATACTGGTTAAGTAATGAGTTGTCAAAAGTGATTCTAGATATTTATAAAAGTTATATACGTTTTAATAATAAAGTTCTTTTTAAACTGAAAAAGTCTTTGTACGTTTGAAAATAGATTAATAGAATATTATGGAAACCAATTCTCCACTAACTTTTGTCTAACTTTCGTAAATGACACTTTTTGTTTTTATTTATAAATAGCTTTACAAATTATTCTGAATATCGTTAAGAGGAATAGATTTTCTCAAATCATAGTGGACCTCTCAACAGAGACTTGTAATCATAATTCAATGTTTCTGATAATTCAATCATTTAATATATATTTTTTTAATTTCGTCGAAAATCATATTGAAACAAATACGTTCGTGTAAAGTATTATACGTTTAATACTTTATTAATATTCTCAAGTTATAATATATATATACATATACATATCTATTTATATATAACGGTTCGTGAATCGTCGGAATTTGGTCGAGGTTATAATGAATGTATGAACACAGTTTAAAATTCCTGAGATTTAACTTAACAAACTTTGCTTATCGTGTCGGAATAATATAAAGATTAAAGTTTAAATTTGGTCGGAAATTTCCGGGTCGTCACAATATGCTAACTTAATGATTTAAAACCTGGAAACACGAAAAACACCGTAAAACCGGATTTACGCCGTCGTAGTAACACCGCGGGCTGTTTTGGGATAGTTAATTAAAAACTATGATAAACTTTTATTTAAAAGTTTTTCTTCTGGGAAAATGATTTTTCTTATGAACATGAAACTATATCCAAAAATCATGGTTAAACTCAAAGTGGAAGTATGTTTTCTAAAATGGTCATCTAGACGTCGTTCTTTCGACTGAAATGACTACCTTTACAAAAATGACTTGTAACTTATATTATCGACTCTAAACCTATATTTTCTGTTTAGATTCATAAAATAGAGTTCAATATGAAACCATAGCAATTTGATTCACTCAAAACGGATTTAAAATGAAGAAGTTATGGGTAAAACAAGATTGGATAATTTTTCTTGTTATAGCAACGTGAAAATTGGTAACAAATCTATATTAATCATATCCTAGATAACTTATATTGTATTATACATGTATTCTAATATATGATGTAATCTTGGGATACCATAGACACGTATGCAAATGTTTTGACATATCATATCGACCCATGTGTATATATTATTTGGAACAACCATAGACAATCTATATGCAGTAATGTGGGAGTTAGCTATACAGGGTTGAGGTTGATTCCAAAAATATATATACTTTGAGTTGTGATCTAGCCTGAGACGTGTATACACTGGGTCGTGGATTGATTCAAGATAATATATATCAATTTTTTTCTGTACATCTAACGTTGGACAACTAGTTGTAGGTTACTAACGAGGACAGCTGACTTAATAAACTTAAAACATCAAAATATATTAAATGTGTTGTAAATATATTTTGAATATACTTTGATATATATGTACATATTTGTTATAGGTCCGTGAATCCACCAGTGGCCAAGTCTTACTTCCAGACGAAGTAAAAATCTGTGAAAGTGAGTTATAGTCCCACTTTTAAAATCTAATATTTTTGGGATGAAAATACATGCAGGTTTTATAAATGATTTATAAAATAGACACAAATACGTGAAACTACATTCTATGGTTGAATTATCAAAATCGAATATGCCCCTTTTTATTAAGTCTGGTAATCTAAGAATTAGGGAACAGACACCCTAATTGACGCGAATCCTAAAGATAGATCTATTGGGCCTAACAAACCCCATCCAAAGTACCGGATGCTTTAGTACTTTGAAATTTATATCATATCCGAAGGGTGTCCCAGAATGATGGGGATATTCTTAAATATGCATCTTGTTAATGTCGGTTACCAGGTGTTCACCATATGAATGATTTTTATCTCTATGTATGGGATGTGTATTGAAATATGAAATCTTGTGGTCTATTGTTACGATTTGATATATATAGGTTAAACCTATAACTCACCAACATTTTTGTTGACGTTTAAAACATGTTTATTCTCAGGTGAATACTAAGAAGCTTCCGCTGTTGCATACTAAAATAAGGACAAGATTTGGAGTCCATGTTTGTATGATATTGTGTAAAAACTGCATTCAAGAAACTGATTTTGATGTAACATATTTGTATTGTAAACCATTATGTAATGGTCGTGTGTAAACATGATATTTTAGATTATCATTATTTGATAATCTACGTAAAGCTTTTTAAACCTTTATTTATGAAATAAAGGTTATGGTTTGTTTTAAAAATGAATGCAGTCTTTGAAAAAACGTCTCATATAGAGGTCAAAACCTCGCAACGAAATCAATTAATATGGAACGTTTTTAATCAATAAGAATGGGACATTTCAAAGCTTATTCAGATAATTTAGTAATTGCGTTTGTACACAATTTAGTATTCAATACTGGTGGCCAGGTACACCTTGTGTGGAGAGGCAGGATCCTTTTGGTCCCAAGAAATTGGCGACTGTTCTGAAAATCCAACAACCAAGTCCAACCGGTTTATTCTAGAAACCACTTTATCTGGAATATCAAATTATGTAAAGGCAATAGTTGGGTTGAATAGTTTATATAATTGTAATTAAGATATTAAAGCAATATAATTAAAATAAACTAGCTAGCATGCAACAGCTAAGGACAGAGAAGACGTGGTTCACCATGATTTAAGATAACGTAGTGTCGGGATGATTGCGAGACACTCATTGGTTAGATATACCTTGGTGTAAACACTAGATTCCCTACTAATTGATTTCTCGATTACCATGTCACGAGGAACTAGGCTATCGTGATTCTGATCGTATGGACTATGCTCAACTCCCGACGCTTTATCTGGTTTAAGGATATAAACGACCCATCTTGGATGCAATGCATACCTTGGGCGCACGAATAGAGTAGCATAGCCATATATATAGAATATACAACCTTTCTTAACACCTTAGTGTATCACCCAAGTGAGTGGTTATGATTGTATTTCGAATCCCTTTCTGTCAATGGTTTGGTAAAATCTAAGGGTTTGTAGACGAATTAGAACTTCTGATAGTTTTCAGTCATCCTTAAAGACTTATAAGCTTAGTTTGTATTGTAATGCGTTAAATTCCCATTTATGACTTAAACCAGTCCTTACTTAAATCTACCCAATTAATCCCTTAGTTATCCACCATGTACTAGACTTATAGTGGTTCCATAGCTTCAAACCTTGACCATGCTCAAGTGGTCCTATAGTACATCAACAATGTATTCTACTGTATCAACAGTATTTCCTCAAGTCTTATACTCTTGACCAATGTCTTGATCTGGTCCTACGTTTATTGGTGGAAGGACGATAATGAAGAGGTTTAATATCATAGACAGAATGCGAGTACGAAACGATAATCATCCCTAACAAACATTATTAAATCATGGCAAACAATCAAGCAATACTCACACATCATGGCAACAAGCATTTCTAATATTAATAAATCACAAACATCTAACGAGAATATTATAATAAATTAATAAAAGAAAGGATAGATGTTGTGACACCCGGTACAAAATCAACATGTACGGATCATCAACAACAGGTCCATTACACGGTATAATGCTACATGTTGTTTCAAAACAAGTTTTTCATTCATAAAAAGGTAGTGATGTGTTCGATCGAGACCTTTATTTATGAACAGATTTGAGTTGTTTTGTTACACGAATTGATTTATTGTATATGTGGTATTTTATAGATTTCAGGTTGATTTCACACATATATATAGGCAACTAGTCCTATCCGTGTAGTTTAGTTTGTTGGTAAATCCGATTCGTTCCACATGGAGATGGAGTGTTTAATGGTTTTTTTATAGTCTTTGATGTCAAACTTAATTAAATGAGGTTTTGGATTAGGCATTTATAGTAACAGTAAAAGAAAATAAGTTAAACTAAATTACTAGATGAAATTACAAGATTACAAAAATTAACTTAAAAAGGGAATCTAATTGAAATTATACTAATTATGACGCGACAATTATATTACTAGATGGTAATTAGTAAAATAGTAATTTTTAATAAAACTATATGTTTAGAATTTTGTTTTAAGTAATTATTATATAAACTTATTTAAATTAACTAAATGATATTTTTAATAAAACTAATACAAATTAAAAGGAAATTAATTAATTAACTAATTATAAACTAGTTACAATTTATAAACTTATAATAATTAATACTAATTTTAAGATTAAAACATTTATTAAGGTATTTTATAATAAGTAAAACTAATTAACTTAATTAAAATAACTAATAACCTAAATATATATAATTAAATAATTAAAACCCTAAATTTAACCCTAGCTGTACTGTAGCCGCGTCAGAACCTTACACGATTCGTGTGATGATACACGATTTGTGTATGTGTAAAAGTATGTGACAGATTACTGTTACGAAAAATAAATGTTTTTATGTATTTTTCTAATATTTTAAAATGGTAAATCGTAAATAATAATAATAATACTTTTATAAGAAATATAAATAAGATAAATGGGAGTGTTTACTTAATTGTGTCACCCCTAGGTCCATGGATTGTTTTAAGTTTTACGCCCTATTTAAAATGTTCTAGTAACAAACTTTACATTTTTCTCTCGAATAAATATAAAGTTACAACTTAACTAAATAAAATCTAATTTTCATTGGATTCTTTTTAGAAAGCTACTATTCCCTAAGTATTTAAATTGAGACCTAGCCTAGTTTTGACCTTCGCCAATACCCAAATTATAACGGTTTCCCTTTTTATAATTTCACCTTCATATAATTTATTGATATCACCCAAACCACCGAAGTTTATTTCTAAATTGGTGTCAATAACTTATCCATAAATTCGTCTAGATCATTTTTAATGTTGAAGCTCAATTTATGTAAATAAAAACAACTTTCGTTATTTAAATTTAATAAATTAAGTGGCAAGGGTTAAATACCTAATTACATAAAAATGGTTCTTTTAACTAGGCTCAATATTAAAAATACTAAAGTTACATTTTAACTTTTACTAATGGTAACAATCCATTTCACTAGGGGCTCTACATTTAAGCAAACACTAGGGAAATTTAGCTATTCATTACACTAAGGTAGACATAAAAATATAGATATGCAAACATAATAACAACACTAATTTTAACAGAGTAAACTTACTAAAATATCTTCACTTGCATTAACTTCAAACGGTAGAAAAATTACAATAATAACACCCCTTTCACGCGTACAATAACACCCTTTATCACGAACAATACACCCTTAATATTACAACTATTTTTAACCTTGAACTAATAGAGTAATAAAAATTACAGAATAATAACTTGCGTATAATAATTGTATGAAAATATGTGTCTCATCAACTCTTGATAGTACTCCGTATTTAAACTGATCCAAGTAGTAGTAGGTGAATTCAACTGTCTTGATGGCTGTAGCACTAGAGAAAAAGAAGTAATTTTTAACTCCAAAAGCAGCCGCCCCTTATCTGATGAATGATTAAATTCGGCCTAACATTACACGATTCGTGTATCACTACACGATTCGTGTGAGAATAAATATACTACACGTTTCGTGTAGATATACACGATTCGTGTAAGAGTAATCAGCAATTTTCTTCATTTTTCTTTTTCAGTTGTTCTTTGTTGATCCCGTATTGACGTGTACTGATTTGGCACTTCTTATTTGAACTCTTTTCTTCTTTTATCTTGTACTTTAATTCGGATAAACCTTTCTTGATATAAATTTGGTTACAACTATCGTTTTATCGTCGTTTCTTCTAACTTCACTCTTTTGTCGTTTTTCTCGTGAAATGCGCATTGAATGTCTTTGTAGATGATAAAAACCTATGAAATATAAGTGATATTGCGTTGAATAATATGTATGTTTAGAGCAATATCAAAATACCCCACACTAGAACGTTGCTTGTCCTCAAGCAATTACATCTTTTAACAGAGTTAGAACATTATATATCTTTCTTATCGAACATTTAGATCACACAACACACACTACACGAAATGAAACACACACTATATGAAATATATTACACAACACAGTATTTATTGGATCACACGCACACGAAACGAAATTCTGACAACAGAAACAAACATGAAACTCGTGATTAGGGTTTAAAAATTTGGATCCTTAGGGAAAATTGGACCTTGTGAAAACGTTTTATGATTTTATAAAATGTCAGGCTAGTTTTTACACTAGACACGTTTTCCGGTTTTAACCTCAAATTCCGGTTGAGGGTAACTGAAAACCGAAGTCTCAGTCGGCGATTAGCAAGCTATTCGCCCCCATGATTGTAGTATCATGGAACTTGAAGCCGAATGTCCAAAAAATGGTTTTACACAAATATAATTCATAAAATAGCATAAGTTTTAGAACAAAATTATATCGTGTCCAAATATCATCGGTGAACCATGAGTTTGCACACCTCAATTTGTTATGGCATATGTATGTTGACCGCGGTCAAACATAGATGCAGTTGATCTTTACGGAGATCATCCATCTGGGGATTAGATTCATTAGTCTTAAAAGCTAATTTGCATTGTGCCCCCCCATTGTACGGGACATATCCTTCTCATGGTTAGGATAAGTCTGACCACCAAAAACCCTGTTTGATGCTGAGGTTAGGTGGATTTCCAGCCGATTTTAGGGATGACTTTACAAGATTTTTCGTCAACCTACAGCTGTTCTGGACTACATTTTCTAACATAAGTTAGCAAGTGTGTCAATTTGGAAGACTTTACTTCCTTACGGGATGGACTTGATTCATCCTCTATTACTCGTAATAGTGGAATATTCAGGTTTATACGTTCCAAAGCTATGATATCTGCAATAACTTCATAGAAACATGTGATATATGGTTCTCAACATAAGGTTTTATAAATTCTTGTTATACTTGGTTTCCTTTTATAGGTTTTAAACAAATAACTTATGCGTTTTTAATGTATTGAGACGACAATTTCGGTTTTTACACCTGATCTTTAATTGCTCGTAGTTACCTTAAAAATTGATTAGATACATTTGTTTAAAATTTTTATAAATCTTGATAAAAATCACCAAATTATAAGTTCTCGAGAATTTATATATTCCCACCCCACACTTAAGATTATGTAATGCCCTCATTACATAAAAATCAGATAATAATGTATATATTTGAGAGGACAAAAAGTGTAAAGTATTTGGAACTTCCTTTTGTTAACCGATTTGAATTTTCAAATTGCTTTTCCTATGATTATATCCATCTTTTGTATCACAATGCATATTGGTGTTTCGTATCGTCTAATTGCATTTTCGTCTGTACCTGTCAAAACCATGTTAAAAACACACAAAATATGGGGTTGTACTTCAATCATACAAAACAATATTACCCCACACTTATTTCTTACTAATATACAATAAAACATTAGAAGTATAAAAAATATCAATACACACCATTCAATTATGTTATTACAAACTAAAAAAAAATTAAAACAATAGAACTAGTCAAATGGGCTCCAAAATGGTCCTCCTCGTTCGCCCTCCTCCTGTTGCTGTCGCTGCCGTTGCTCGTTTAGGCGTTGTTCCTCGTAGAAACGCCTATATGCATCCTGACTCGCGGCTATTGCGGCGTTATGGTCATAGGGTGGAGGTAGAGGGTCATCGGGTGATTGCCATGGGGGATATGATGGAAAGGCTGAGGGTGCGTAAGCTTGCGGGTTAGACGCGTATAGATATGCCTGTTGGTGCGCCCACTCTAATTGATTTCCCATTCCCCTCTGATCATATCGGATGTTGGACAGCATATTATATTGATCTAGCTGGGTATGCCTAATGTCCCCTAATTGCCGAGATAAAGCAGTGTACTGATCTTCTGATCTCGCTCCCCAGTTTTGATATGAATTACGTACATCTAAACTCAATGCGTTAAATGAGTTTTGGAGCATATCGAAATCAGAAGTACCTGTATGAGACGAGCTAGCCTGATCTGTCTCTCGTCGTCTCCTCCTGGCTTCTCTCTCGGGTTCGTCATCCTCTTGCATCGGTTCTTGAGGCGCAACTTCCTGTGTCCTTAAACTAATCACCCCAGCCCTCACCCGTATAGCTTTAGCTGTCCTATACACATCCAATCCTAAGGTACGAACCTGTTGATTTATCGGTTGGATTGGAGGTGCGAAGTCGTTCGGGTTGATATCGAACCAGGATGCCAAACATGTGATATAGTGACCCCCCGATATGTCACTGTCTCCTCGAGCACCCTTACCTACATTGGCCAAAAAGTAGGCCACTCTATAGGGTATACTAATATTAGTTTCCCTATCTCTAATAACATCCAAATACCAAAGGTCGACATAATTAATCCTATCTGTAGTAAGGAATGCCCTTTGGTTAATCGTGTTCGCTATAAATTTATGAATTAATCGATAGCGAATATCTTGGATCTTAAGGTATGATTCTCGGCCTGCTGTATATGAATTTCTTCCGGAAAAAGATCGCCAGACGCTGACAGAATCATAATCTCCTGAATACCTAGCTCCTGTAAATATAAATTCCCAAAAACCTGGAGCAATCATATCATCACCCTCATAAATCCCTAAGGCCATAGTTAAGTCGCCTAGGGACATTACTCTATCAACCCCACCCAGTCGGAATTGTAGGAAACTAGTATCTTGGACACTTGCGGGGCTTTTATCCATCCTAACAGTAGAGTAAAATTCTAAACACAAATCCCTATATACAGGAGCAGTCAAACCAAACAATCTCTCCCAGTCATTAAATTACCTAATTACCCCAAATTCATCCGTGTAGCTTTGGGTTAAAATATTCCTTATCTGTGTATCTAAATTAACTGGGTGACCTAAGGGAGTCCAATCAACAACGCAAACTTGATTGATTGTTCGATTTACCAGAGTAAGTAAATCCTTAACTTTTTGTACCCTTTGGCTTATTTCAATAGGGAAATGTAGAATCGGGTGTAGTTGCAACATTTGTTGTTCCATTTCGGGCGTAACTTCCTCTTGTTGGTTAACTGCCCTCATTCTAATTGGTCCCTGCATAACATTTTAAAAACAAGGAAATCATCCCAATAGGATGTGTAAATGTTAGCAAAGATTTTAACTTCAACAAACAACTTGTTTTCAATACCACCTTAATCAATTTAATTCAACAAACTTGGGATATTTAGTTCTATTATCCAAAACAAAGCAAAAACAAACCAAAAATCACAAATCAAAAATCAAGTTTCATATAAAAAGTCTAATTCACAAGTGAAAACACGCAATTTTTCTAAGCATATCTACTTCAATTCAATCACATTGCGCATATCTCAGCTTCTAAATCATCCTTAACATCATTCAAACGCATACTTGATTCATGAAAGTATCAAAAGTTAACAATTTTAGGCTAAAATTAAAAATCACACAATCAAGCAATCAAAATCATGTTCACAAGTTCTATATACTAACAAAATACTCAAAAACAACTAATTATAACCAAATTAACACACTTTAGTTTCAATTTCTCAATTTTCCCCAATTTGGTATAAACCCTAATTTGCAAACACCAATTAAACATCATTTTCTTATGCTAATCGGGTTTATCATATTACTAACAACATAGATATAACAATAATCAAGAAAAAAATCAACACAAACATGCACAAAATTCGGATTATAACTATAAAGAAAAATAATGAAAAACTTGAAGAACACTAATTAAAATGGGTTAAAAATCCTTACCACTCTTGGCATGATGAAAGATTGAAGAATTAGAGGAGATTCAGAGTGTTAATTTAATGATTTGGTGCGATTTTGGGGTTTTTGGGGTTGAGCTCTCGTCACAGAAAAAAAAAATGGGGGAGGGATAGAGTGTGCAAACCAGTCCCCTGCCCCTTTCTGATATGGCCAGATTTTTGGCCTTACACGAATCGTGTAGGGCTACACGAATCGTGTAAGGCTTAATTTCAGCTGTAATTTTTTTTTTTTTTTTTATATATAACTTATAATCAATTAAGTTTTAAACTATCTTTTATAGATTTATATTTGTAACGGAAATTCGGTTTTTACACCTGTTCTTTATCCGTTTATAAATCTTAAAAATAAATTTATAAAATTTAATTTATTAATAGTTAAAGTTTTTAATATTTTTCGAAAACAAATTTAAAATAAAATAAAAACACTCTATTTTTTTTATAACTTAAAATCAATTGAATTTAAAATATCTTTTAAAAATTTATATTTGTAACGGAAATTCGGTTTTTACACCTGATCTTAATCCGTTTATAAATTGTTAACTTCAATTTATAAAATTCAATTAATTAAAAGTTAAAGTTTTTAAAAGTTTTATCGAAAATGAATAAAATAAAAATAAGTACATGAAAAATAAAAATTAAATAAATAAAAGTTCACTCTATTTTTGTTATATACCCTTAAATCAACTAATTTTCAAACTTAAAACTTTGTTTCCTATCATCTAGGTAGAGATTAATTTCGGTTGTCAAACCTATCATTATCCACGACAAAGTTTTATAAGTTATATATTTTTACGGTTATTGATAAAAGAGTATATTTTTGCAATCTACTACAGACTTTTAGAATTTAACAAATATTCTGTACAATTTTTTTTGAAAAGTAAAAATTCAGTTGTGACACCTAACATTTTTATTTTCAAAGAAACAAGTTAAACTCAAGGCGTTTCACCTCAATTTAGTAGAAAGGATTTTTTTTTTTTTTTTTTTATTTTGTTTTCTTGATTTACTATTTAAATGATATCTTAAAAATTTAACAATTAATTTCGTGCAATTTGAACAACAATAATTCAGTTTTAACACTTTAACATTATCGTTTTCAATGAAAACAGGTTAAATTCAAGTTTAATCAATTTTAAATAGTAGACCTTTTTATAAAACTCACTGCAAACAAATATAAACCAAAATACACACAAAATAAAAAAAATAAAAATAAAATATGCACATACATACAATCGACGAGAAAAAGAGTTAGATAGTGAACCCACGTTGACTCACTTCGTAGTCGAGTCGCGAAATTTCGCTTCCCATTGCCTCGTAGGCGTAACCTCGTGGGTTTAAGAGGTTTTCTTCTAAACATTTGAAAGGCCCTTCTCGGCATAAAGTTACGTACTCGAAATTAGAGTCCGTTTGGTTCTTTGGGCAATCTCCTGAGTGAGCTGGTTTTCCACATTTTTCACATTTACCCAATTGACGTGCCCGACGCCTTTTAGCGCATTTTGATTTGCCTTTTCCATAATTTTTCTCATTATAATCTTGTCTTTCTCCTTTTCTCATCGCATCGCATCTTTTCTTAATATCTAACACCACATCTCTTGGTAAAATCTTATCGCATATTAAAATGAAGTGGTTGTAGATATATTGACCTCGCATCTTGAAAATAAACAATAAAAACAAACCAAAAGAAATTAAAAAGGTAGAATGGAGGGAGAAGACTAGTTCTTTAGGGTCTGCTAGGGAAAGACCAATCTAACCCCACTCTTAAAGATAAGAATAAAAATCGAGAATGGAGTTTAAAACCTTAGAGTTACCCTGAATTTATTTGTCCTTAGGGTAGAAGGTGGTTTCGTCTCTTTCCGTAGTATTGATTTCTTCAAAGTATAACTTGAGTCTGTGTCCGTTCACTTTGAAAGTTCCGCCGTCTTTACCATACAACTCTGCATATCCAGATGGAAAAACCTGTTTTATTATATATGGCCCATTCCATCGGGATCTAAGTTTACCAGGTGAAAACTTGAAACGTGATTGGAATACCAATACTTTATCCCCTTGCTCAAATTCTTTCTTTTTTAATCGTGCATCGTGCCATACTTTAGTTTTTTCTTTATATGTTTTAGAATTTTCGTAGGCTTGTAATCTTAATTCATCTAGTTCGTTAAGTTGTGATAACCTATTTTCTCCGGCTTGTACAAGGTCGGTATTACATTCTCTCATAGCCCAGTACGCCTTGTGTTCAACTTCAACAGGTAGATGACACGCTTTACCGTATACAAGTCTAAATGGTGTGGTACCTATTGGTGTTTTATACGCAGTCCTAAAAGCCCACAACGCGTCATCTAACTTGCGTTGCCAGATTTTAGGGTTGTTATTAACCGTCTTCTCAAGTATGCGTTTTAAGGCACGATTCGTGTTCTCCACTTGACCACTTGTTTGCGGGTGGTACGAAGTAGAGAAACGATGAGTTACGCCATACTTCTTCAACACCTTTTCAAGAAGGTTGTTGGTAAAATGTGTTCCTCGGTCGGATATGAGTGCTTTTGGGATTCCAAAGCGTGAGAAGAGATTTTTCAAGAAGTTTACCACCACCCTAGCATCATTTGTAGGCAAAGCTTTTGCTTCAGCCCACTTGGATACATAGTCAACGGCTACTAGTATGTACTTGCACTTATGTGAACTTGGAAAGGGTCCCATGAAATCGATTCCCCAAATGTCAAAGATTTCACAAACTTGGATGCCGGTTTGAGGCATCTCATCCTTTTTCGTGATGTTACCCGTTCGTTGGCATGCGTTACAAGTCCGAACGAAATCATGGGCACCTTTAAAGATCGTGGGCCAATAAAAGCCCGATTCAAGGATTTTTCTTGCAGTGTGGTTTGGTCCGAAATGACCGCCGGTTGGCCCTTGATGGCAATGCTCAAGAATTTGTTGAGCTTCTTGTCCGTACACACAACGGCGAATTATTTGATCCGCACCAACACGAAATAGGTCTGGGTATTCCCAGAAATAAGACTTTAAATCCGCAAAGAATTTCTTCTTTTGCTGATAAGTAAGTCCTTTTTGTAGAATGCCTGAAGCAAGATAGTTTGCAAAATGGGCAAACCATGGGATTTCAGATTCTTTTTCAACCCTCATTAGAGATTCGTCAGGAAATGTGTCCTTGATGATTGTGTCATCAAGTTTATCTAATTCGGGGTTTTCAAGTCGGGATAAATGATCGGCAGCTAGATTCTCAGCTCCTTTCTTGTCACGTATCTCAATGTCAAATTCTTGAAGTAAAAGAACCCAACGTATGAGACGATGTTTTGCATCTAGTTTCGAGAATAAATACCTAAGTGCCGAATGGTCCGTGTAAACAATGGTCTTGGACAACACCAAATATGACCGAAATTTATCAAATGCATAAACAACCGCTAGGAGTTCTTTTTCCGTGGTGGTATAATTAATTTGGGCTCCCGTTAGAGTTTTACTTGCATAATAAATCGGAAGAAAATGATTATCGGGACGTTGTCCTAAAACAGCACCTAAAGCATAGTCGCTTGCGTCGCACATTAGCTCAAATGGCATACTCCAATCTGGAGATACCATAATGGGAGCTTGTGTGAGTTTTGACTTAAGAATCGAGAATGCATTCTCGCAATTAGTGTCAAAGCCAAATGGAGCATCCTTTTCAAGAAGCTTGGTCAATGGGCGGGCGATTTTAGAAAAATCTTTGATAAATCGCCTATAGAATCCTGCGTGACCAAGAAAGCTTCTAATTGCTTTAACATTTGATGGTTTAGGTAGCTTAGAGATAACTTCAATTTTAGCTTTATCTACCTCTATTCCCGCACGAGATATTTTGTGACCAAGTACAATGCCCTCCTTCACCATGAAGTGGCATTTTTCCCAATTTAGGACCAAGTTTGCTTTCTCACATCGGATAAGCATACGTTCTAGATTGAAAAGACACGATTCAAAGGAGTCTCCAAACACGGAAAAGTCATCCATGAAGACTTCCATACAATCCTCTACCATATCATCAAAGATTGCCATCATGCACCTTTGAAAGGTTCCGGGTGCATTGCATAAACCAAACGGCATGCGGCGATAGGCAAAGGTACCGAAAGGACAAGTGAATGTGGTCTTTTCTTGGTCGTTGGGATCAATTGGAATTTTGAAGTAACCGGAGAAACCATCTAAAAAGCAATAATATTCTTTTCCCGCTAATCGTTCAAGCATTTGATCAATAAAAGGTAAAGGGAAATGATCCTTTCTAGTGGCATCATTTAGACGTCTATAATCAATACAGACTCTCCAGCCGGTAACTGTTCTAGTTGGGACGAGTTCGTCCTTTTCATTTAATATAACGGTTGTACCCCCCTTTTTGGGTACTACTTGTACTGGACTAACCCATGGACTATCGGAGATGGGGTAGATTAACCCGGCGTCAAGAAGCTTGACGACCTCCTTTTTAACAACCTCTTTCATGTTGGGATTTAGCCTGCGTTGTCTTTGTACTACGGGTTTGTAGTCATTCTCAAGGAGAATTTTATGTGTACAATAAGACGGGTTTATTCCCGGAATGTCGGTTGTTTTCCAGGCTATAGCCTTTCTATGGGTTTTTAATACAGAAATTAGCTTATCCTTTTCATTATCTGAAAGATGTGAAGCAATAATTACTGGTAATTTAGATGTACCTTCGAGATAAGCATACTCCAAGTGTTTGGGTAGTTCTTTAAGCTCTAGTACGGGTGGTTCTTCTAAGGAATTTTTTATACGAAATCTATCTTCATTTTTGATTTCCTCAAACGATTCCTCTTCCATGGGAATTTCTTCTATTATGGTCTCGTCATCCGTGACCACCTTCATCAACTCATCAAAATCTTTATCAATATTGAAGTATTCATTCTCACTTACCGGGGCTAACCCCGGGATATCAATTTCAAGTAGCTCCTTCAATTCATTCTCGACACAAAGATCTATAACATCAATTTGAAAACAAGAGTCATCGGTAGAAGTGGGTCTTTTCATGGCTTTGTCAATGTGACAAATTATTCTCTCGTTTCCCACACCTAGACTCAATTGTTCCTTTTGGACATTAATGATAGCATCTGCAGTATTTAGGAAAGGACGTCCTAAAATGATAGGAACTTTTGTGTCCTCTTGCATTTCTAGAATAACAAAGTCGACGGGAAAGATGAGTGAGCCAACTTTTACAAGTATATCCTCGGCTATACCTATTGGAGTATCAAATGATTGGTTTGCTAATCGAATACCCATTCGGGTTGGTTTTAAGTCTCCTAAGTCAAGTTTTAAATATAACGAGTAAGGCATTAAGTTAACACTTGCACCTAGGTCGGCTAGTGCATCGTACACTACCGAATCACCCATCATACATGGTATAATAAAACTACCAGGGTCTCCTAATTTTGGAGGTACATTTTGTTTCTTTAAGATGGCCGAACATTCCTCATGGAGGAATGTGGCAGAAACGTCGTGGTATTTACCCTTCGAGGATATGAGATCCTTTAAAAACTTCCCGTAATTGGGCATATCCCTAAGAACCTCCGCGAGTGGCATGTTAATGCTAATTTGCTTAATCATGTCCGCAAATTTCTCATACCGCCTTGCGAGTCTGTCTTTCTTTAATGCTTTCGGGTAAGGAATAGGTTCCTTATGCACCTTTACTGGTGGTTCTTCGCTTTTCTTTGGCATGACCTCAGGTGGATCATCTTTCTCTTTATCTTTGTTATCTTGCTCATTTTCATCAACCGGTATTTGTAAAATAGAAGGAGATAAAGGAACTTCCGGGGATTTTGTAGTCTCCGGTTTAGTAGTTAAACCACTTCTAGTAGTTATAGCATTTACATGCTCGTTCCTTGTTTGAGGGTTGTTGGGATTTACTTGAGTATTTGAGGGGAGAGTACCTGGTGGTCTCTCTGATAGTAACTGTGAGATCCTTCCAACATCTCTTTCTAAGTTTTGTATTGTAGCTTGTTGATTTCGGATTTGCTGAGTTTGGAGCTCTGCATTTTGCTCGTGCTTAACCATAAAATCTCTTAAGAGATCTTCTAAACCAGATTTCCTCTCAGGTTGAGGTTGCATAATTGCTAATGGTTGTGGTTGATTGAATGCTAGTGGTTGTGGTTGATTGAATGCTAGTGGTTGTGTGTGTTGGAAATTATTTTGATAATTTCGTTGAGGTTGATTTTGGTTATTATAACCTGGTGGCGGAATTCTTTGATTTTGATTTGGGAAATTCCGGTTATTTTGGTAACCTGGATTTCCTCCTTGATAGTTATTATTATTTGATCCTGAAGGTCCTCCTACTTGATAGCTGTTTATAGGAGGATATTTTCGGTTGTTTGCTTCTATAGCTGGAAAATCACTGAAGTTCATTTCACCTTTTCGTAAGTATCCTAAGAAATTTGCTTGTTCTTCCATTGTACTTTGATCACAATCTCTAGTAAGATGGGGACCTTGGCACAGTTCACATCCTACTCTGATAGCATGCATTTCCTTGGTTACTTTCTCGATTTGCCTTGCTTGATTTGCTATTTGAACTTTTAAAGAAGCAATTTCATCATTGCTTTCAATACTAGCAACATTTGATGATCTAGAAAATTCTATTTCTTGATGCCAATTATTAGAATGGGAAGCTAAATCAGCAATGATTGTGTGAGCGTCTTCAGGTGTTTTCTTCATGATCGAACCTCCGGCTGCAACATCTATATCTTTTCTAGTTGTCACATTGACTCCTTTATAGAATATTTGGACCTTTTGGAATGTATTCAACCCGTGTTGAGGACATATTCGAAGCATTTTATTGAATCGGGTCCAAGCTTCATAAAGAGTTTCATTAGGCTTTTGTTTAAAGTGATTTATGTCACTTTGTAATTTTGCTGCTTTTGAAGCAGGAAAGAATTCTGACAAAAATTTATCCATCATATCATTCCAGTTTTCAATATAACCTTCTGGTAATGAGTCTAGCCAATCTCTTGCATCATCTTTTAAGGACCATGGAAAGATTTTTAAACATGCAACTTCATCGGTGACATCTTTGATTTTGAAAAGCTTGCAAATGCTTACAAACTTACGAAGATGCTCGTTAGCATCCTCATTTGGGGCTCCACCGAATTGACATGTATTAGTTACCATGTGTAAAAATTGACCTTTTATTTCAAAGCCATCACTCATCGTGGGTTGGATGATTGCGTGGCCTTGACCTTTTCTTGTGGCCTTCATTAATGCTTCCATCGTTTGATTTGTATCAGCCATTTCTTTTTCTTCTTTAATAATCGGCTCTATGATTGGTTGAATTATTAGTTCAGAGTCGGATTCTAAGAAAAGTGACTCTAAATTTTTAGCAAGAGATTCTACTTCTTGAGTTCTTAAGCGTTCGTGGAATTTTCTTTCGGGTTCAGGATGTGAGGGAGTTAATTCAGCGTTGGAGGAACGTAAGTTCATACATTAATTTTCTATTATGAGATCACTTCACTAAAGGTTTATCTAGGGTTACCTACTTGTTTCTCTTTTCTTTTTTTTAGTGTTTTTCGGTGTTTTAAAATTACTAGTACTTCCTATTTCTTTTTTTGTTGTTTTTGTCCTTTATTAATTCTTTGAGGTTCCGGATTAAGTTTAACGAGTTTAGGATTGAACGGATCATACAATTTGGGAAATTGTACAAAGAACTAAAGGATTTATTCAAAAACTTTGAACTTTCTTGGAAATAAATTTCCTCGAGAGGATCGAATAACATAAAAACAATGATAAAAACCTTTAAACAAACAGATTATCCTTCTGATTTTTGCCCACGTTTCGAATAGCCAAAAGATGCAGCAGAGGGGCAGGATCCTTCAAAGACCAATAAAATTGGTGATCCAACAACCCGGTCCACGTACAAATCCAACTACTACTACGAATCAGAAAAATTATCTATTTATTTAACTGCCAACTCCCCGGCAGCGGCGCCAAAAAGTTGATGTGTTCGATCGAGACCTTTATTTATGAACGGATTTGAGTTATTTTGTTACACGAATTGATTTATTGTATATGTGGTATTTTATAGATTTCAGGTTGATTTCACACATATATATAGGCAACTAGTCCTATCCGTGTAGTTTAGTTTGTTGGTAAATCCGATTCGTTCCACAGGGAGATGGAGTGTTTAATGGTTTTTTTATAGTCTTTGATGTCAAACTTAATTAAATGAGGTTTTGGATTAGGCATTTATAGTAACAGTAAAAGAAAATAACTTAAACTAAATTACTAGATGAAATTACAAGATTACAAAAATTAACTTAAAAAGGGAATCTAATTGAAATTATACTAATTATGACGCGACAATTATATTACTAGATGGTAATTAGTAAAATAGTAATTTTTAATAAAACTATATGTTTAGAATTTTGTTTTAAGTAATTATTATATAAACTTATTTAAATTAACTAAATGATATTTTTAATAAAACTAATACAAATTAAAAGGAAATTAATTAATTAACTAATTATAAACTAGTTACAATTTATAAACTTATAATAATTAATACTAATTTTAAGATTAAAACATTTATTAAGGTATTTTATAATAAGTAAAACTAATTAACTTAATTAAAATAACTAATAACCTAAATATATATAATTAAATAATTAAAACCCTAAATTTAACCCTAGCTGTACTGTAGCCGCGTCAGAACCTTACACGATTCGTGTGATGATACACGATTCGTGTATGTGTAAAAGTATGTGACAGATTACTGTTACGAAAAATAAATGTTTTTATGTATTTTTCTAATATTTTAAAATGGTAAATCGTAAATAATAATAATAATACTTTTATAAGAAATATAAATAAGATAAATGGGAGTGTTTACTTAATTGTGTCACCCCTAGGTCCATGGATTGTTTTAAGTTTTACGCCCTATTTAAAATGTTCTAGTAACAAACTTTACATTTTTCTCTCGAATAAATATAAAGTTACAACTTAACTAAATAAAATCTAATTTTCATTGGATTCTTTTTAGAAAGCTACTATTCCCTAAGTATTTAAATTGAGACCTAGCCTAGTTTTGACCTTCGCCAATACCCAAATTATAACGGTTTCCCTTTTTATAATTTCACCTTCATATAATTTATTGATATCACCCAAACCACCGAAGTTTATTTCTAAATTGGTGTCAATAACTTATCCATAAATTCGTCTAGATCATTTTTAATGTTGAAGCTCAATTTATGTAAATAAAAACAACTTTCGTTATTTAAATTTAATAAATTAAGTGGCAAGGGTTAAATACCTAATTACATAAAAATGGTTCTTTTAACTAGGCTCAATATTAAAAATACTAAAGTTACATTTTAACTTTTACTAATGGTAACAATCCATTTCACTAGGGGCTCTACATTTAAGCAAACACTAGGGAAATTTAGCTATTCATTACACTAAGGTAGACATAAAAATATAGATATGCAAACATAATAACAACACTAATTTTAACAGAGTAAACTTATTAAAATATCTTCACTTGCATTAACTTCAAACGGTAGAAAAATTACAATAATAACACCCCTTTCACGCGTACAATAACACCCTTTATCACGAACAATACACCCTTAATATTACAACTATTTTTAACCTTGAACTAATAGAGTAATAAAAATTACAGAATAATAACTTGCGTATAATAATTGTATGAAAATATGTGTCTCATCAACTCTTGATAGTACTCCGTATTTAAACTGATCCAAGTAGTAGTAGGTGAATTCAACTGTCTTGATGGCTGTAGCACTAGAGAAAAAGAAGTAATTTTTAACTCCAAAAGCAGCCGCCCCTTATCTGATGAATGATTAAATTCGGCCTAACATTACACGATTCGTGTATCACTACACGATTCGTGTGAGAATAAATATACTACACGTTTCGTGTAGATATACACGATTCGTGTAAGAGTAATCAGCAATTTTCTTCATTTTTCTTTTTCAGTTGTTCTTTGTTGATCCCGTATTGACGTGTACTGATTTGGCACTTCTTATTTGAACTCTTTTCTTCTTTTATCTTGTACTTTAATTCGGATAAACCTTTCTTGATATAAATTTGGTTACAACTATCGTTTTATCGTCGTTTCTTCTAACTTCACTCTTTTGTCGTTTTTCTCGTGAAATGCGCATTGAATGTCTTTGTAGATGATAAAAACCTATGAAATATAAGTGATATTGCGTTGAATAATATGTATGTTTAGAGCAATATCAGGTAGCGTTTTTACCAACATCAAATGTTTTACAAAAGATAACGTGCTTCTACGAATAGAAAGCATTAGTACATGACACAAAGGTTATTACAAAGCCATTGTTCAAATGTAACATAAGTTGTGAATGCAAAAATAAAAGTTCCATGATTGAGACATCTCTAAGTAATGCAGCGGAAGTCTAACACAGCTAGTCTGTAACAGCAAGTCTATAACACCAAGACTATAATAGCAAGTCTAACAGTGGAGCAACAATGTCTAAGCACCTGAGAAATACATGCTTAAAAAATGTCAACACGAATGTTAGTGAGCCATAGTTTGTTTGTAATCGGTAATGTAATGTAGACCACGAGATTTCGTATTCAAAACAGTATGAAAAGTATATGCTTATCCGTGGGCACCCGGTAACTAACATAAAAAGTAATATATCACCCCCTAAAAGTACACTTGGCGAGTGCATATGTTTACGAAGTATTAAACACCCGTTGACTGCTAGCGCGACTAGACCGAGTGTGGATGTCAAACCCTATGGATCCATATCTAAGATTCGCGTCTACCGGTTCATAAACCAATAGTTAAACGTTACCGAGCTAAGGGGAATCTTTGTGCCGTTATGTCACCAACACATATATAAAGTTTAAGTACTCATGTCTAGTATGTAAAACATAAAAAGCGCATGTATTCTCAGTCCCAAAAATAGTTAAAGTAAAAAGGGAGCTATAACTCACAATGAATGTGCGATAAAATTGATACGAAAATGTAAGCAAGTAGTAAGTCGGTCCAAACAAGTAAGTTGGTCGATCCAAAAGGTCCTCAACCTAAGTCAAAGGTTACTAAGTCACTAAATCGTCCCCAAAGGTTTAAAAGCAAATAAGTTAAGTCTTAAGTATCATCATCATCATCATCATTCGTAAAAGATAAAGTAAGTTTTCAACAAGAATAGAGATCTAAACAAAGGGCTGATTTCGGATAGCTGCTACGACCTCTATACAAACCGAAAAGACGCGTGGTTAGTGGCCAAGGCTCCGTATGTGAGTCCTCTTACTGCTGTCCAATTTTCAGATCCTAACTCGATGTCATTTGACCGTGGCGATGGTTCAAGCACGAGTAGGTCAGAATTTTCAGCACGTCGTTACAAAGGCGTAGTGATTTTCGGAAGTCTATAAATCCTAAACCATATATCGGATTTAGGCGAGTCTTAAACGAATATTCATCTAATCTAACCGAACTATCTGGAAATAAACTTTTTAGAAGTCCCAGGAGTCTGATAAGACCCCGAAAAACAGAAAACAAGTGCTCCGGTGGGTTTCTTGGTGCTTGATGCTCATCACGGTTTTCATCCTTGATGCGTATAAGCCTCAAGTGTACAACTCTTGATGTTTTAGCATCACTTTGATCAAGTTTAAACCATCAACATACAATGTCAAGACTAAGAAGAAATACAACTCACTTAAGAGTTTTAGAAGGATGATGAACCAAGGTTACATCATGTTCTTAGTCTTAACACAAATACAAGTTCTATTCAAGATTAAAGCTACAAACTTTGATTCAAATCAAGCAAGACCTTAAGTCACATAAATTAGATCAAACAAGGTAATGAAACCCTAAAGTAGAAAGTTTGGATCCCTTAACAATAATTATGAGATTTCAAAGCTAGAAAGCTTGAATCTTTTATGTCCTTGAAGATCTTTAAAGCAACAAGCTAGATCTTCAAGTTTCATGAAGATCATAAACACAAGTTTTGATCTTTTAGCAAAAACAAAGTGATCTTAAGCTATAAAGCTTAGATCCATCAAAGTAATGAAGATTCAAAGCTAGAAAGCTTGAATCTTTTATGTTCTTGAAGATTTATAAAGCAAAAGGTTAGATCTTCAAGTTTCATGAAGATCATAAACACAAGTTTTGATCTTTTAACAAAAATAAAGAGATCATAAGCTAGAAAACTTAGATCCAACAAAGTAATGAAGATTCAAAGCTAGAAAGCTTGAATCTTTCATGTTCTTGAAGGATTCAAATCAAAGTTTGAATCTACAAGATATAACAAGATCAAAAGGCTAAAAAACTTGATCTTATGATGATGATGATGTCGTGATTAAGAAGAGAAGAAGAAGAAGAAGAAGAAGAAGAAGAAGAAGAAGAAGAAGAAGAAGAAGAAGAAGAAGAAGAAAATTTAAAAACTTACAATTTTAGTGTGAGAAAGACTAGAGAGAAAATTAGAGAGCAAGTGTGTGTAAAATGAGAATAAAATCAAGTGTGAAATGGAAGAATGAGGCTTGATATTTATAGTGGTGGAGGGTGGTGCTTGGCCATGGGTTTAGGGGGGGATAAGGGGACAACTTTTTACTTTTTGCATGGTGGTGGTCTAAAGGTGGTGCTTATTGTTGGGATCCCATGCAACATGTGTAGTAATGGTGAACAAAAATGCTAGTATGTTGGCTCATCTTAATGGGTTTTTGTCCTACTTCTTAATGGGTCATAAATCCATTAAAGTTGGGCTAATTCAATGGTCCATTAACTAGAGTAGGGTGGGCTTAAGTCCATTAAGGTAAAAAGTCCAATACGACTAACTAGTGTGCATTAGTAAATTACTAAGTGTAAATAAGCAACCAATAAGCCAAGTAATTGTCATTAGAAAATAACAATTAGTTTTACGTAGTCATAATATTCCAATTATGACAAAAGTTAAACGTGTACCAAGTACATAGCTCGTTCTAAACGCCAAGTGACACTAACGGTCATAAAAGCATTCGGGGATCAAGTTAAGTAACTAAGTACTTAATAGCGTGTTGTAAGGTATTAACGAAAGTAATTAACATGAATAATGATCCCAGAATATAATCTAACATAGTAAAAATAAATACGCAGTTTTGTGAAAGTAATAAGCACAAATATAAGTCAAAAAAGTCGGGTCGTTACAGATGTTACCGAATAATGTCGGCAGAATAACACTTGTATTTCTTCATAATATTCATAGCATTACAATGCTTGATAGCTTCTACTACTAACTATATACTATTCTCCTATTGATCACTAGAGAGCGACAATAGAGAGATAATTATTTTCCTAATCTCGGTACTTTTATCTCTCTAGAATCTAGAGAGAGAACTAATCTCCTGTAGATCACTAGAGAGCGACTATAGAGAGATATTTGAGAGAGAAGTGAAGAATTGGTGTGTGTTGAAATGGTGGGATGAGCCACCTATTTATAGGAAAGCTTGATGGCAAAGTTGTAAATAAATTGCTGAAAAATCCCTGGCAAGTGGTTTGGCAGGTGGTTTGCATATGGGGTATGTCTAAACCCCTGGCAAGTGGTTTGGCAGGTAGGATTTTTGTTGAAAAAATGGTTGGCAAACGGCTGGCAGACCGTTTGGCAAGCCGTTTGCAGGGGCCGTTTGCCAGCCTTGCCCGTATGATGTGCCCGTTTGCTTGACCCGTGTTGTAGGTTGTTTGTCATAGTGGCAGGCCATTTGGCAAGCTGTTTGGCCTGTCTTGGTTTGCTGAATTCACTGGATTGTAACTTGATTTCTGGTCTTTCACCGTTTTCGCTCTAGAATCTTCGTTTTAGCTCCGATTCTGACGATTCTTGCGCCCACGCATTCATAATTAAATATACTACAACATAAGATTAAGTAAATAAACTTTCCCAAGAACTATAAAATAGGTTATTCAAACGCGAGTTAATCGTCTTAGCCGGTTTTGCTCGTTTTTCCCTGTTTTTCATCCCTTTTTAGTGATTCTTGAAACATACCCTTCGTAATGACATAATCTACCATATGAAGCAAATAAATGCTTATTTATATGATAAAGTCAATTACTTTATCATAAATGGGGCTAATATCAGGGGTAAAAACGTGACTTTTTAGCCGATATCAAGCAATCTTCGTTAACTACCTAATCATTCCCTTCCCTACTCTATCCATCTTAACCGCCTACTTCGACATATTGATGTGATAACTCCTCTAAGGGTCCCTCGTCCCGTTTCAACCATTCCGCTCACTTTTTTGGTTGAGATTCCTATCATAACTCTCTCATCCGACACTGATGATGCTACCATCTTAGACACCGTCAGCACCAATGCTCATTGTCTTTAAAAAGGTTGGTTAGGGAAAAATTAAGGGCGCGTAGTTCTGTCACATAGCTTATGATTATGACTTATTATCTTTTATGCACTATGTACTATAATTATGACTTATTATGCATGCTACTCTTTTTTCTATGAGTCCTATGTTATATAGTTCAAGGGGAAGCCATACTATCTTCCGCTATGTACGATTCAAGGTGGAGCATTAACTTAGGGCGCGCTTAGTTTCAGGGGTAGCTAACCTTTTTGCATCGACAAAGGGAGAGAAAGTATATGGTAAGTGACGTTAACACCTGTGTTGTTTTATACATCTAACCACACTTATGTTTTTCATCATAAAAAATGGGGAGAATGTTGGTTAGTAATCTAATGATGATATTCAAATGTTAATCACTTTGTTTTGATGATGACACCAAGCCTTAAGTGTTTAATGCGTATAGAACAACACAAGTTCACAAACCTACATGATCTCCAGAGGCGGAACCTCATAGAGACCAAAGAGGGCCATGGCCACCCTAACTTTTTGACCTAGAAGTGTTATTTTTATGATATTACCTGGGTTAAATATTTTTACCGACTACTAGGCCCTCCTAATATGGAGGTGAGTATTTGCAGCTTTTAGTTTAGGAAGATGAACCCCTTCCCAATGTTCCACACGTGACAATAGTCTCACACACGGTCAATTTCTTTTGTATTATTTTCTATTTTTACCACCACTACTAATATCTATATTCATATTAAATCCCTTTATTTGTAGTATTATTGCTAAATAGCCCTTCTGCCTTATTATTTAATTATAATAATATGATGAAAAGTTCATTTTATAATAAATAAAACTACTTCGAACTTTTCTAATAGTATGTAAAGTGTAAACTATTTTAGTGTAATCAGCAGTTTATATTATCGACTAGAAATATTAGAGTTTTTTGTTTTTTATATACAAAAATCAATGTGTTGATGAGGAGTTTGTTTTAAATTAGTTTAAACATGGAAATATTAAGATATTGTTGCATGCTACGGAGTAATAAATTTGATTTGTATTTAAACGTTTCTCTTAGAACATCAAAAAAAGCATTTCGTTCATGCCTGAGGTGTCTTCGAGCATAGGCAAGATAAGGACATAAAATTTTGAATATGTAAAAAAAAAAAAATTCAATATATTTAATATTTAATTAAATCAATTAAAAATTTGTTAATTAAAATTAAAATACATTTTTCAAATAGTTATTTACAATGTAAGTAAATATATAAAAAATTGGAGTATTATTTTTTTTATGCGTAATAAATATTTTAACGTATATGTGGGCTCATTTTTATTTTTGTCTAGGGCCTTTAAATTGTTGAGACGATCCTGCCTCAGGGCATAAAAAAGACAGGGCAGGCCACGACCCTACATTTATTAATTTATTTTAATATTCATTTTGGCCCCCCCTAATCAAAAGTTTCACGTTCCGCCCCTGATGATCTCTAGCAAACGACCTATACACATAATAAACAAGTCAAAAGAGTCCTTTGCAAAACCCATGTAGTAAACGACTAGGTCCACGCTTGACCGCAAGTCTGACCGTGGGTATCCTGTACCACGATTTCTGAGAAACCAGGTACACGGTCGACTTCACGCTAGACCGTGGTCCGAACACAAAATCCTCTGATCAAAATGGTTTGATCATATAAAGTTTGACCAGTTTGGGGCATCTATAATTTACAAAACGTTTTTCAGTATGCTTAGAAAAGTTGTCCTCTTCATATCCAAAAGGGTTTTGGTCTCTAAATTGTTAATATTGATTAATTTCACCTAATGACGCCTTAATAACAATTTAGCTTGCGATTCAGGTTAATGACACAAGTGTTGCAAAATATCCTTTTGAACCTAATAAAAAATCATCCTTTTAAATCTAAAATATCTCTAGACATGTTTAGGATGGTCATTAAGTCTTCAATAAAGAGATGCTCTTGTCTTAACCGTTAAGCATTAATTGTATGATTAAGTATGGTTTTTGCAACTCCCAAAGAGTCCTTAACTAGGTTCAAACTAGTTTCATTTGACTTGTTGCAAGCAACAAATGAGTCAAGATACTTCCATTAAAGTATTGACAAATATTGAAGACATGGGAAATGATGTTTGAAGTGTTGTGGTTTGTCAAAGTATAAAAATCTGCATATGCCATTATGGAAAATCAATGACACAATAGAAGGACAATGGAACTTTCCTTTTTTTCCAAGCTTATGTCGACTTCCATGAATACATCCAAGAACAAAGGGGTTATGCAGATTGGTTCAGATGTTTTTGGCTTCTAATTGCAGCCATCCAATAAGGGAAACTGACAAAAATAAAGGTCTAATGGATATAATTTCAGAGATCAGAACCTGCACGGTCGAACCACGGTCACCCGTGAGGTGAGACGTATATGGCCTGAACAGATTTTATCTTGCCTATATATACCAAGCGTTGGTGCAATTGAAGACCCACCTCTTGCACTTACATTTTCATATATTTTCAGATATCATTCAAATATTATTGTAAACTATTTAGAGTGATTCTAGCAAGAGTGATTGTAAACTTAGTCGTGAGTTTACTTGTAAGCTATCTTCTTAAAAAATCTAGAAGGTAGTTAAGGTTTTGCTAAGTTGGAGCATTAGGATCTTGTGGTAAGAGCATTTGGTGATTGTGAATTCTTCAAAGGGATATAAGGGTTCATAAGTTGCAGCTTATCGAGGAACTAGTGTTGTATCCGGACACTCCACCGAGTTTGGAGTAACATGGTGGAACTAATTTTCAATTCGTTGGAAGTGAATTAAGGAGGATTAGTTAACATCTTCCCGAACCACTATAAATTTCTGTGTTTGTTCTCTTATCCCTTATCTTTACATTTATATTACTTGTGAAGAAACAATTGAAATCTCACTATAGTCATCCCAAGTTCTAAATTGAAAAGATTTGTAAAAATCAACTAAGTAACTATTCACCCCCTCTAGTTACTTACACGATCTGTTTGCAACAAGCGTAATACTTTTTACTGCTTTTAATATTTTTATTAAGTGAGATTGTGGATTCATATTGTTTTTTATTAATTAATGTTAGAGCAAGCAATCTCTTTGATTTATCATCTCTGATCTTCGTTGACTCATTATTTTCTTTGAGAAACTAAAATTAGGGTTTTCGAGACTTTTCTTCCGTGTTTCATCTACGGATCTTGATAGAGCTGGTGTTCTTGGGTTACGAAAAAGTCGTGTGGTGATTACTTTACATATTTGTGGTTGTTTTAGGGTTTTATAGTTTACAAGCCCTAATTTGTTAATTTAAGGTTTCTGGTTGCCCTAATATGTGGTTCTTATTTCTTTCGATGTTATTCTTCCCTATCAGACGTCTACGATCATTAAAGTATTGGTTAAGTACTCTCTTCATACTTACCATGTAGTAGTTGGTTAAGACTATCATTTTTCTCACTAAATATATTGAGGTACAAATAAAGTGATTATCCTTCTCCGGTCAACTTTTTATTGACTTAGTGTTCTGTCACTGGTCTTATAAACTCGTTTCTTGGATGTGATAGGTGTAATTTCATTGTACTATCCTAGGTTTTAAATTTTGATTCATAAGAGTTGTATCTTAGTCAATAAATTTCTAAAAGAGTATCTAAAGTTTGGTAAGAATATGGTTCTGTGGTTTTCAATTGAGATATAATATCAACTCCTTATTTCAAGGAGGAACATATTTTTCTGATTAATATCACAAACTAAAACCTATGTGGAAGCAGTATGATGCAATGATAAATCTTTCTGACTATAACTGCAAAACTTCAAAAGTTTTTGAAGATCATGCTCAGTTATTAAAGTTAATGCAATTCTTATTGAGTTTAGGTGATGTTTATCAACCCATAAGAAGCAATCGTATGACAAATAATCCCTTACTAACTACCAAAATAGTTTTTGCAATAATTTCAAGGAAAGAGTTCATAGATCATCTATTTTTATAACTATCTTAAAAGAAAACAATTATACTTTTTCAGCTAAGTCTAATGCAGAGGGACAATCTCTATGTAATAATTCTAAAACAAGTAGAGGTCCTCCTACTAATGTAAAATGCTCTAAATGTAATAACATTTGTCAAATCATTCATAAGTGTTTTGAGATACTTGGCTATCTACCTAGTTAAAGACCATTAAACAATAAACCCATTAATAATTTTGTGTCTTCTTCTATATCTTCTTGGTCTAACAATTTTGGTGGGAAGCATTTCCTAAATAATGGTGCAACTTCTTAGGCACCTCAGTTGCAACCCTCTTTCTTTACTGAAGATAAATTATCAAAATTGAGATTCATGATAAAACTATAATCTTGAAGACACAAAGACTCAAAGTCTAATATGAAAGGTGAAACGATAATTAAATCAGCCCAAAAGATGCACGGGCCGCGTGCCTATCACAACTCGAAAGACAATCAACCTTCACAAGCTAAAATAGTGGACTAACCGGGTATCTCGAAGTTGCAACTAAAAACATGGTGGGAGATATTAATTAGTCACCACTTTAAACTTAAAAGGGACCAATTCTTTTTTTATCTATTCGATGTGGGATGAGATGTTACAAACTCTACTTAAATTCTTGACGTCCTTGTCAAGCCGAAAAATAATCAATACCCAGGATCCATATCCTATGAGATACACGAGCATTGTGCCCCTCACACCCAGTGAGGATTCCTTAGGAGACGCATGATCCGAGTGCCTATCAAATTCGGAGAAGTTATGGCTCTGATACCAACTGAAACGGCCGTCAAATTGGCCCTAAGAAATGCACGAGCTTCCTGCCCGTCACAACCAGAGAGACAATCGCTCCTCATAAGTTAAAGCAGCGGACTAACTGGGTATTCCCAGGTTTTAACTAAATACAATGGTAAGAGATATTAATTGCGACAACTTTGGCTTATAAGAGATCAATACATTCTTTCACTATCCGATATGGGATGAGATGTTACAAAAGGTATTTATTTTAATCAACTTAAATATACTCCCTCATGGGTTGTTGTCTGAGGGGTTAATCAATACTATATAACTGATGATAAGATCTTAAGGAATTTAGTTGATAATTCCTACCTAACTTTATCTATTAGTAACCTTAATGGAACTTAACAGAAATAGATAAAAATGTTGATTATCATTTGAGTTCTCATTTAACCCTCCTTGATTTTCTGATTGTCCCTTAATACACGGTTAATCTTATGTCTCTATAAAAAATTCTTAAAATAACAAAACATTTATATTTGGTGATCAACATTATTATATTGGACTTTTCCCCAAAAGGAAACAGTGAAAAAGACTCCGGGATTGATAATGTTTGAAGAAGCTTGTATATTTTCAATGATCAATTTGTTCTTAGTAACTACTCTTATGCTAATGTGTGATATATGTGACATCGCCCATTTTTTTAAATACACAGTAGAAGTAATATACATGATTAATAGGATTAACACAAACATATAGATATTAGTAATTTATTACATAACCAGGTGTCACTTAAAACCAGTTTACATAATACGTTAATTTTAATAAAAGACACATCAGAGTTCTTCGTGTCCAAACATAACACTGACATGTCCGCCTTCTCCCCTAAAAGCAACATCGATAAGCGAGCAATCAGAAGGGAGGAGATGGAAGGGTTAGCACAAAGATAAGTGAATGAAACTAACTACTGACTATAGTATACATGAACAGTTTATACCAATCATGTCATATAGTGTAACACACAACCACCACTTGTGCAGTCTAAAGAGACTCTGACGACCTGGCCTAGCCTGCAACCACCAGTTGATCAGACTGAGGTTTACCAGAGTCCTCCCACATATCACGTAGTATAAGTCATACACACGCAATGAATACATCATTCAAACTTATAATAAACCGCTGCCACATGAGGAACCCAACCTCCCATATGGTTGATCTCTCCTTCCTGTTTCAAGGCTACCTCACGGTAGGAACACACTAGGATTTCAACACAAAAAGCAACACACAAGCAGTACATACAACAGGTAATCAGTACCAATCAATACTAGCATGTTAATCCTAAATAGCATGGCATTCTTAGTATAACTAGCTACTCTATACTACAAGTCCTTATTCAGTCCTACTCACCGATTACCAACAATTGAGAAGGCGCCCAGTTATCGTACTTCACTAAGCCTTCTCTTTTTTCACTAAGCCTTCTCTTTTTTCTTTTCACCTAAAAAAGATATACAAACAAGTCAGTCATAATGTTTTAATCAAAATTATACAAACGAGCAGCATAACGACCTGGAAATGACACTTAAACAACAAAAAATTGGTCCATAAACTATTGATTTGTACGGATCTAGGTTCTATCTGTTTGAATCCAGAACAGATGCATCTGTACGGGTACAAATCTTACCTTATTAGATTCACCGAAACACAATGAATCGATTTCTAACACACAATAGCTTCTAAGAACAAGATTTGGTGAATTAGGTTTTAGGGTTGATAAAGATGTTAGGTACGTCGATTGTCTTTTGTTTGATGAGAACGAGATAGGCAATTGACTGCAGGACTATTGGGTGGGGGTAACTGGAGGAAGACAGCACGGGGCAAAGCACCTAGGGAAGGCAGGCACTTAGGGTGAGCAAAAAGGGTCAATATGTAGTAGAATTGCTCGAATGGACCTGATTAAGTATATGCTGACCACACCTATGTTGAAGGGGGGAATTAGGTATGTGTGTGTGTATATGTATGTATGCGTGCATGGAGTTTTATTGAAAAAGCAAACAAAGAAACCAGCTCCATAAATAATAAGGGTTTAAAACTCATACCCCACAAGCTTGCCTTTCAAAAAAAAAAAAAAAAAAAACTCATACCCCACAAGACGCGGGTATTTAACAGTTATCTGAACTCTTACGTACCTCGTTAGGCAGCCCTAACGGAGTCCAAGTTAAATAAACAAACCTATTATTTGACCCTTATCACAAAATGGTCTTAACCTAATAATCAAATAATTATAAATATACTATAAAAATTTAAAACATATAAACCACACTTGATCGAATCCTAAGGGCAAAATAGTAATCTTACAGTTAACCCAGTCGGAGGGTGTTACAATATATGTTTAAATTTGTGTGATATGGTCGTGTAGGTCATCCTAATGAGCCTACTATGAGGGTTTTAACATGTCAAATAGGTTTTGAGAATTAGTCTGTCATGCCTTATGACATTTTTTACAAAACAAAACAAACTTGAGACCCATTTCTTTTGAGTGAACACATGTCTATTATTATTGGTGAATAAGTTCATCTTGACATGTGAAGTCCTTATAAGGTGACTAGTAAAGAGGGAGTATAGCTACTTCTTGAATATTGTTCTTGACTATTGTTCTTGACTATTGTCGATGACTATGCTAAGGTTATCTGGTTTTACTTGTTAAAAAAAAAGGTGATGTTTGTGATTTTCGCAATTTACGTCTCCTTAATTCATCATTTATTCAAGGTATAATCTCGTTTTACTTATTATTATTTCTAAAGAATATTACGTTTAATTGATTTGTTTACTGTCTTTATTTAATTATGAGTAGCTAAACCCCATTAGGGTGTTGGTTTGGGTAAAAGGAGATAAAACTGTAATTTGTCGAGTATGGCCGCTGACCTGAATGGCGAGGCCGGCGGCCCAGAACCTTTAAAATCAGTAAATTATCTCGAACACTGTCTATTATTTTGACACAATACTTATTACTCTATTTTTGAATGGTTATTGTTGAGAACTCTTACGGAATCTATTAAATAGACCCCTATACTAAATTGATCTCATAGGTTGACTTAGAATTGTGATAACGGTACCTTAACGAATTGAACCTCTTACTGTATTCGGTATGCACGGGTGGAACTGCCGGATTAAGTCCAGTAGTGTAATCATACGTTTAACCTTTGTAACACCCTCAGACCGGGCTTAGATGTAAAATTACCATTTTGCCCCTAAGTTGTATACGTGTCTTTACATGTGGCTTTATTTTAATTTAATGTTTATTATTATCTGGCTATATGGTTACGATCAGTTTGAGACAAAGGTCACAGAACAGGTTAGTTTATTTAAATTGGAGTCCGTTAGGGTTGTTAAATGATGTACGAAAGATATCAGATAACTGATAAATACTCGTGTGTTGTGGGGTATGAGATTTAATCCCAATTAAGTTACTTGAACTGCTCTTTGTGCCTCATTTCCTCCACTTCTCTAAAATATTCACACAAATACACACACACACACACACAGTACCTTCTTCATCTCCATCTACCAAACCCTAACTTCTTAATCTTTTTCTTGAGCTCAAATCATTTGTATCTTTGTGTTCTTTGTGATTTGGTGAGTCTTTTAAGGTAAGAATCAAAAGATTTCATGCTTTAATCTTTGTGAAAATGGGGTTTTTGTGTTAGGTTTTACAAAAGTGTAATTTGGGTCAAAATTGCTTGAATTGTTGTTATTTGTGCTAAAATCTTGTTGGTTTATGTTCCAAAACGTTTAGTGTACCAGATGTGGTCAGTCTTGGAGTCAAAAATGAGCTTTGGATCAAGAATTGGTGAGTTTAGTGTGAAACCCATCACTTTTGCAGCTGTTGCAGTTGATGAACTACTCTCGGCTGATGGTCGTTGACCATCGACCGATGGTGATTGGCGATCAGCCAATGGACTTGACCATCGACCGATGGTGTGAGTCCTACGAACAATGTTTAATATTTTACACGATCGACTGACGGGAGGGGCCATCGACCGATGGTGTGCTGACAATCGGCAGACCGTCTCTGACAGACGACTAATGGTCTTAGGAAGTTGAAATTTTACTAAGTGTTGTTGCCTAGCCGTTATGCTTCCCGTGTGTCTAATTTATTGTGAATACTTCAACTGTTAGGATTGTGCTTTTAGTATGATTGTATGATGTATGTCATATCTGGGGACATGTAAAACCATTCCGTTGAATGGAAATGTGGCTTTGTAAAGGGTCGTTAGATATAGACTTTTTGTTAATGATTCAATCGTATCATCACTATTATCAGAATAAAGTTACTAAATTTTGTTATCTTTACTCAGGTGATAAATACAAGAGAAGGCACAGAAAGATTAGACCTCTGAGATCCTTTTGTGCCAGTATTAGAGCATAGGTTTAGCAGCATGCACATTATGATTGAATGTTATGTTCCCAAAATCTATGGAAGGCATGTCAAACATTACACGCAAGGGGATGGTCTATGTGAATGTTAGGGCAGGATGTATGTTAGTATGTGAGTACTAGCCAATTATATACTATGCTTTGGTGTGAGATGTTGTGGTAGTGCAGAAATGGCATATAACGAGAATAATGCTACTGACCCCATCACCCCGAAGAAGATGGCCATGTGTCATCGGAGGAGGAAATGACTCAGGAAGTACTTGATTTTCAAAATTAGTTACAGGAAGCTAGAGACCGAATAAAGGAGGTTGAACAACAACACCAGGTGAGCCTACTTCGGAGGCTTGTAAGTGTGAGCCTGATTTGAGGGTATTGTATGCTAGTTGACTGTTAAAGGGTCAAGCGATATAATGGTGGGATTCTATTGAAATGTCCCGTTCTTATTGATTAAAAACGTTCCATATTAATTGATTTCGTTGCGAGGTTTTGACCTGTATACGAGACGTTTTTTTTTTCAAAGACTGCATTCATTTTTAAAACAAACCATAACCTTTATTTCATAAATAAAGGTTTAAAAAGCTTTACGTAGATTATCAAATAATGATAATCTAAAATATCCTGTTTACACACGACCATTACATAATGGTTTACAATACAAATATGTTACATCGAAATCAGTTTCTTGAATGCAGTTTTTACACAATATCATACAGACATAGACTCCAAATCTTGTCCTTATTTTAGTATGCAACAGCGGAAGCTCTTAGTATTCACCTGAGAATAAACATGCTTTAAACGTCAACAAAAATGTTGGTGAGTTATAGGTTTAACCTATATATATCAAATCGTAACAATAGACCACAAGATTTCATATTTCAATACACATCTCATACATAGAGATAAAAATCATTCATATGGTGAACACCTGGTAACCGACATTAACAAGATGCATATATAATAATATCCCCATCATTCCGGGACACCCTTCGGATATGATATAAATTTTGAAGTACTAAAGCATCTGGTACTTTGGATGGGGTTTGTTAAGCCCAATAGATCTATCTTTAGGATTCGCGTCAATTAGGGTGTCTGTTCCCTAATTCTTAGATTACCAGACTTAATAAAAAGAGGCATATTCGATTTCGATAATTCAACCATAGAATGTAGTTTCACGTACTTGTGTCTATTTTGTAAATCATTTATAAAACCTGCATGTATTCTCATTCCAAAAATATTATATTTTAAAAGTGGGACTATAACTCACTTTCACAGATTTTTGCTTCGTCGGGAAGTAAGACTTGGCCACCGGTTGATTCACGAACCAATAACAATATATACATATATATCAAAGTATGTTCAAAATATATTTACAATACTTTTAATACATTTTGATGTTTTAAGTTTATTAAGTCAGCTGTCCTCGTTAGTAACCTACAATTAGTTGTCCACAGTTAGATGTACAAAAATAAATCGATAAATATTATCTTGAATAAATCCACGACCCAGTGTATACGTATCTCAGTATTGATCACAACTCAAACTATATATATATTTTGGAATCAACCTCAACCCTGTATAGCTAACTCCAACATTCACATATAGAGTGTCTATGGTTGTTCCGCAATATATATATAGATAGGTCGACATGATAGGTCGAAACATTGTATACGTGTCTATGGTATCTCAAGATTATATAATATACAATATAAGTTGATTAGGTTATGGTTGGAATAGATTTATTATTAACTTTCACGTAGGTAAAATGAGTAGTTTTTATCAATCTCGTTTTACTTGCCATTTCTTCGTTTCTAATCCGTTTTGAGTGATTCCAGTGGCCACGGTTTTGTATTGAATTTAAATTTATGAATCTAAATAGAAAAAGTATAAGTTTATAATCGGAAATACAAGTTACAAGTCATTTTTGAAAGAGGTAGTCATTTCCGTCGAAAGAACGACATCTTGATGACCATTTTGAAAAACATACTTTCACTTTGAGTTTAACCATGATTTTTGGATATAGTTTCATGTTCGTAAGAAAAATCATTTTTTCAGAAGTATAGCTTTTAAATCAAAGTTCTTCTTAGCTTTTAATTATCCCAACCAAAACAGCCCTCGGTTTTACTACGACGGCGTATATCCAGTTTTATGGTGTTTATCGTGTTTCCGGGTTTTAAATCATTAAGTTAGCATATAATATAGATATAGAACATGTGTTTAGTTGATTTTAAAAGTCTAGTTAGAAGGATTAACTTTATTTGCGAACAAGTTTAGAATTAACTAAACTATGTTCTAGTGATTACAAGTTTATAACGTTGAATAAGACAGCTTTTTAAGTATGAATCGAATGATGTTATGAATATCATTACTACCTCAAGTTCCTTAGAAAAACCTACTGGAAATGAGAAAAATGGATCTAGCTTCAAAGGATCCTTGGATGGCTTGAAAGTTCTTGAAGCAGAATCATGACACGAAAACAATTTCAAGTAAGATTTCCACTCGAAATAAGATTGTTATAGTTATAGAAATTGAATTAAAGTTTGAATATGATTATTACCTTGTATTAGAAAGATAACCTACTGTAAGTAACAAAGGTTTCTTGATCTTGGATGATTACTTGGAATGGATTTAGAAAACTTGGAAGTAAACTTGCAATCTTGGAAGTATTCTTGATTTTATGAAACTAGAACTTTTGGAATTTATGAAGAACACTTAGAACTTGAAGATATAACTTGAGAGAGATCAATTAGATGAATAAAATTGAAGAATGAAAGTATTTGTAGGTGTTTTTGGTCGTTGGTGTATGGATTAGATATAAAGGATATGTAATTTTGTTTTCATGTAAATAAGTCATGAATGATTACTCATATTTTTGTAATTTTATGAGATATTTCATGCTAGTTGCCAAATTATGGTTCTCACATGTGTTAGGTGACTCACATGGGCTGCTAAGAGCTGATAATTGGAGTGTATATACCAATAGTACATACATCTAAAAGCTGTGTATTGTACGAGTACGAATACGGGTGCATACGAGTAGATTTGTTGATGAAACTGAACGAGGATGTAATTGTAAGCATTTTTGTTAAGTAGAAGTATTTTGATAAGTGTCTTGAAGTCTTTCAAAAGTGTATGAATACAAATTAAAACACTACATGTATATACATTTTAACTGAGTCGTTAAGTCATCGTTAGTCGTTACATGTAAATGTTGTTTTGAAACCTTTAGGTTAACGATCTTGTTAAATGTTGTTAACCCATTGTTTATTATACCAAATGAGATGTTAAATTGTTATATTATCATGATATTATGATGTATAATATATCTTAGTATGATATGTATACAGTTAAATGTCGTTACAACGATAATCGTTACATATATGTCTCGTTTCGAAATCATTAAGTTAGTAGTCTTATTTTTACATGTGTAATTCATTGTTAATACACTTAATGATATATTTACTTATCATTTAACATAATTAACCAAGTGTATCAATATCTTAATATGATTCATATGTACCTAGTAAGACGTTATAACGATAATCGTTATATATATCGTTTTCGAGTTTCTTAATTTAATAGTCTCATTTTTATGTATATAACTCATTGTTAAAATACCTAATGAGATACATACTTATAATAAAATCATGTTAACTATATATATAACCATATATATTTCATCGTATAGTTTTTACAAGTTTTAACGTTCGTGAATCACCGGTCAACTTGGGTGGTCATTTATCTATATGAAACCTATTCCAATTAATCAAGTCTTAATAAGTTTGATTGCTTAATATGTTGGAAACACTTAATCATGTAAATATCAATTTCATTTAATATATATAAACATGGAAAAGTTCGGGTCACTACAGTACCTACCCGTTAAATAAATTTCGTCCCGAAATTTTAAGCTGTTAAAAGTGTTGACGAATCTTCTGGAAATAGATGCGGGTATTTCTTCTTCATCTGATCTTCACGCTCCCAGGTGAACTCGGGTCCTCTACCAGCATTCCATCGAACCTTAACAATCGGTATCTTATTTTGTTTAAGTCTCTTAACCTCACTATCCATTATTTCGACGGGTTCTTCAATGAATTGAAGTTTTTCATTGATTTGGAATTCGTCCAACGGAATAGTGAGATCTTCTTTAGCAAAACATTTCTTCAAATTTGAGATGTGGAAAGTGTTATGTACAGCCGCGAGTTGTTGAGGTAGCTCCAGTTGGTAAGCTACTGGTCCGACACGATTTATAATCTTGAATGGTCCAATGTACCTTGGATTTAGTTTCCCCCGTTTACCAAATCGAACAACGCCTTTCCAAGGTGAAACCTTAAGCATGACCATTTCTCCAATTTCAAACTCTATATCTTTTCTTTTACTGTCCGCGTAGCTCTTTTGTCGACTCTGGGCGGTTTTCAACCGTTGTTGAATTTGGATGATCTTCTCGGTAGTTTCTTGTATTATCTCCGGACCCGTAATCTGTCTATCCCCCACTTCACTCCAACAAATCAGAGACCTGCACTTTCTACCATAAAGTGCTTCAAACGGCGCCATCTCAATGCTTGAATGATAGCTGTTGTTGTAGGAAAATTCTCCTAATGGTAGATGTCGATCCCAACTATTTCTGAAATCAATAACACATGCTCGTAATATTTCTTCAAGCATTTGTATTGTCCTTTCGCTCTGCCCATCAGTTTGTGGATGATAGGCAGTACTCATTTCTAGACGAGTTCCTAATGCTTGCTATAATGTCTGCCAGAATCTTGAAATAAATCTGCCATCCCTATCAGAGATAATAGAGATTGGTATTCCATGTCTGGAGACGACTTCCTTCAAATACAGTCGTGCTAACTTCTCCATCTTGTCATCTTCTCTTATTGGCAGGAAGTGTGCTGATTTGGTGAGACGATCAACTATTACCCAAATAGTATCAAAACCACTTGCAGTCCTTGGCAATTTAGTGATGAAATCCATGGTAATGTTTTCCCATTTCCATTCTGGGATTTCGGGTTGTTGAAGTAGACCTGATGGTTTCTGATGCTCAGCTTTGACCTTAGAACACGTCAAACATTCTCCTACGTATTTAGCAACATCGGCTTTCATACCCGGCCACCAAAAATGTTTCTTGAGATCCTTGTACATCTTCCCCATTCCAGGATGTATTGAGTATATGGTTTTATGAGCTTCTCTAAGTACCATTTCTCTCATATCTCCAAATTTTGGTACCCAAATCCTTTCAGCCCTATACCGGGTTCCGTCTTCCCGAATATTAAGATGCTTCTCCGATCCTTTGGGTATTTCATTCTTTAAATTTCCCTCTTTTAAAACTCCTTGTTGCGCCTCCTTTATTTGAGTAGTAAGGTTATTGTGAATCATTATATTCATAGATTTTACTCGAATGGGTTCTCTGTCCTTCCTGCTCAAGGCGTCGGCTACCACATTTGTCTTCCCCGGGTGGTAACGAATCTCAAAGTCGTAATCATTCAACAATTCAATCCACCTACGCTGCCTCATATTCAGTTGTTTCTGATTAAATATGTGTTGAAGACTTTTGTGGTCGGTATATATAATACTTTTGACCCCATATAAGTAGTGCCTCCAAGTCTTTAATGCAAAAACAACCGCGCCTAATTCCAAATCATGCGTCGTATAATTTTGTTCGTGAATCTTCAATTGTCTAGACGCATAAGCAATCACCTTCGTTCGTTGCATTAATACACAACCGAGACCTTGCTTTGATGCGTCACAATAAATCACAAAATCATCATTCCCTTCAGGCAATGACAATATAGGTGATGTGGTTAGCTTTTTCTTCAATAACTGAAATGCCTTCTCTTGTTCATCCTTCCATTCAAATTTCTTCCCTTTATGCGTTAATGCAGTCAAGAGTTTTGCTATTTTGGAGAAATCTTGGATGAATCTTCTGTAGTAACCAGCCAATCTTAAAAATTGACCTATATGCTTCGGAGTTTTTGCGGTTTCCCACTTTTCAATGGTTTCGATCTTTGCCGGGTCCACCTGGATACCTTCTTTGTTCACTATGTGACTGAGGAATTGAACTTCTTCCAACAAAAATGCACACTTTGAAAACTTAGCGTACAGTTTTTCTTTCCTCAATACTTCTAGCACTTTTCTCAAAAGTTCTTCTTGCTCTTGATCATTCTTTGAGTAAATAAGTATGTCATCGATGAAAACAATGACAAACTTGTCAAGATATGGCCCACACACTCGGTTCATAAGGTCCATGAACACAGCTGGTGCGTTAGTCAATCCAAACGGCATAACCATAAACTCGTAATGACCATAACGCGTCCTAAAAGCAGTTTTTGGAATATCATCCTCCTTTACTCGCATTTGATGATATCCAGAACGTAAATCGATTTTCGAATAAACCTACGAGCCTTGTAGTTGATCAAATAAGTCGTCAATTCTCGGCAGTGGATAACGGTTTTTGATGGTAAGTTTATTCAACTCTCTGTAGTCAATACACAACCTAAATGTACAATCCTTCTTCTTGACCAACAAAACAGGAGCTCCCCATGGTGATGTGCTTGGTCGAATGAAACCACGTTCTAATAGTTCTTGTAGTTGGCTTTGCAGTTCTTTCATCTCGCTGGGTGCGAGTCTGTAAGGAGCACGAGCTATTGGTGCAGCTCCTGGTACAAGATCTATTTGAAATTCAACAGATCGATGTGGAGGTAGTCCCTGTAATTCTTTCGGAAATACATCGGGAAATTCTTTTGCGACGGGAACATCACTGATGCTCTTTTATTCAGTTTGTACTTTCTCGACGTGTGCTAGAACAGCATAGCAACCTTTTCTTATTAGTTTTTGTGCCTTCAAATTACTAATAAGATATAGCTTCGTGTTGCCCTTTTTTCCATACACCATTAAGGGTTTTCCTTTTTCTCGTATAATGCGAATTGCATTTTTGTAACAAACGATCTCTGATTCACTTCTTTCAACCAGTCCATACCGGTTATCACATCAAAACTCCCTAACTCTACTGGTATCAAGTCAATCTTAAATGTTTCGCTAACCAGTTTAATTTCTCGATTCCGACATATATTATCTGCTGAAATTAATTTACCATTTGCTAATTCGAGTACAAATTTACTATCCAAAGGCGTCAATGGACAACTTAATTTAGCACAAAAATCTCTACTCATATAGCTTCTATCCGCACCCGAATCAAATAAAACGTAAGCAGATTTATTGTCAATAAGAAACGTACCCGTAACAAGCTCCGGGTCTTCTTGCGCCTCTGCCGCATTAATATTGAAAACTCTTCCGCGGCCTTGTCCATTCGTGTTCTCCTGGTTCGGGTAATTTCTAATAATGTGGCCCGGTTTTCCACATTTATAACAAACTACATTGGCATAACTTGCTCCGACACTACTTGCTCCGCCATTACTCGCTCCGACACCATTTGTTCCTTTCGTTCTGTTAACCCCTGGTCCGTAGACCTCACACTTCGCCGCGCTATGACCATTTCTTTTACACTTGTTGCAAAATTTGGTGCAGAACCCCGAGTGATACTTTTCACACCTTTGGCATAACTGCTTCTGATTGTTGTTGTTGTTACGGTTGTTATTGTTATTGGGATGATTGTTGTAGTTTCTGTTGTTGTTGTTGTTGTTATTGTTAGGCCATTTGTTGTAGTTGCGATTGATGTTACGATTGTTGGGATAGTTGTTGCGATTATTGTTGTAATTGCTGTTGTTGTTGTATTGGTGATTCTTATCACCGTTTTCCTCCCACTTTCTTTTGACTTGCTTCACATTGGCCTCTTCAGCCGTCTGTTCTTTAATTCTTTCCTCAATCTGGTTCACTAGTTTGTGAGCCATTCCACATGCCTGTTGTATGGAGGCGGGCTCGTGTGAACTTATATCTTCTTGGATTCTTTCCGGTAATCCTTTCACAAACACGTCGATCTTCTCTTCCTCATCTTCTAACGCTCCCGGACACAATAGGCATAATTCTGTGAATCGTCTTTCGCACGTGGTAATATCAAATCCTTGGGTTCGTAACCCTCTAAGTTCTGTCTTGAGCTTATTGACCTCGGTTCTGGGACGGTACTTCTCGTTCATCAAGTGCTTGAATGCTGACCACGGTAGTGCGTAAGCATCATCTTGTCCCACTTGCTCTAGATAGGTATTCCACCATGTTAACGCAGAACATGTGAAGGTATGCGTAGCGTACTTCACTTTATCCTCTTCAGTACACTTACTTATGGCAAACACCGATTCGACCTTCTCGGTCCACCGTTTCAATCCGATCGGTCCTTCGGTTCCATCAAATTCCAAAGGTTTGCAGGCAGTGAATTCTTTGTAGGTGCATCCTACACGATTTCCTGTACTGCTAGATCCAAGGTTATTGTTGGTATGTAGCGCAGCCTGTACTGCGGCTATGTTTGAAGCAAGAAAGGCACAAAATTCCTCTTCGCTCATATTCAAGGTATGTCGAGTAGTCGGTGTCATTTCCTTCAAAATAGTCAAATGAAACGAGTTAATCATATAGAATATCAAGAGTAGTCAATAGTATTTCGTAGCGTAATATGAACTTATTTATAAAAGCTCTTTCTTCATATTAGCGTTTTATACTCTTTAATTCGGGTAGTACCTACCCGTTAAGTTCATACTTAGTAGCTAACATACCATTTCAACTACTACAATTCTATATGAAAAACTAATCACAAAAAAAAAATATCATATTCAAACCTTTATACAATAACTTGCAAACTTACAATACCGCTTTTTTTTACATATAGCATGAAATATAGCACATAAAACTTTGATACAAAGTAGTTGCGAAGATAATTCTAGTTAATAAATAAGGCGTTCAGCAAAGGCAATAAAGACACGTAATTCATACGTCTAGAAACAAGTCATGCATTCTGGTTTTACTAATACCACTTCCCATCCTTGGTTTTGTGGAACATAACCATTGTGACCGATAGTAAGACAATGTGATGTAACGTCATCAAAAGGATGAAGGTTACGTAATGACCAACAGTCTCGTAATAACCTAAAAACCTCATTTCTTACCCCAATTACCGACTCCGTCACTTGTGGGAACGTTTTGTTTAATAGTTGTAGCCCGATGTTCTTTTTCTCACTTTGGTGAGAAGCGAACATTACTAACCTGTAAGCATAACATGCTTCTTTATGTTGCATGTTAGCCGCTTTTTCTAAATCATGAAGTCCTATATTCAGATACATTGAGTCAAAATAATTTCTTAACCCGTTGCGTAAAATAGCATTTGGGTTCCCCGCAATATATGCGTCAAAGTAAACACATCGTAACTTATGGGTTTCCCAATGTGATATCCCCCATCTTTCAAACGAAAGCCTTTTATAAACCAAGACATTCTTGGAACGTTCTTCGAATGTCTTACAAACTGATTTTGCCATAAATAGTTGTGCCGAGGAATTCTGACCGACTCTAGACAAGATTTCATCAATCATGTCTCCGGGTAAGTCTTCTAAAATATTGGGTTGTCTATCCATTTTGTGTTTTTATACTGTAAAATAGACAAGAGTTAGATTCATAAAAGATACTTATTAATACAAGCAATTTTTACATATATCGTAAAGCATAAGCACACTATATTACATATATTACTCCGCACAAATACAACTATCTTATTCCGACTCACTCGTTTCTTCTTTTTCGAACTTGGTTCTTTTTGCTAAGTTTTTAGGGATATATGATGTTCCCCTAATACGAGCCGTCGTTTTCCACATTGGTTTAGAAAAACCTGGTGGTTTAGAGGTTCTCGGGTTATTGTCACAACTTAAGAAATACGGGTGTTGACGATACATATAAAGTTCATCGGGTTTGGAATCAAATTTCTCTATTTTTATGACCCTTTCCCTTATTGTTCTCTTTTGCCTTATTAAATTGCGTTGGGGTAATTTCTATAACATCATCGGAATCCTTGTCGGGATCCGATTCATCGGAGAATTGGTAATCCTCCCAATACTTTGTTTCCTTGGCGGAAACACCATTGACCATAATTAACTTTGGTCGGTTGGTTGAGGATTTTCTTCTACTTAACCGTTTTATTATTTCCCCCACTGGTTCTATTTCTTCTTCCGGTTCCGATTCTTCTTCCGGTTCCGATTCTTCTTCCGGTTCCGACTCTTCTTCCGGTTCCTCTTCGGGAACTTGTGAATCAGTCCACGAATCATTCCAATTTACATTTGACTCTTCATTATTATTAGGTGAGTCAATGGGACTTGTTCTAGAGGTAGACATCTATCACATAATATCAAACGCGTTAAGGGATTAATATATCACATAATATTCACATGTTAAAAATATATAGTTTCCAATAAAATTTGTTAAGCAATCATTTTTCAAGTAAACACGGTCGAAGTCCAGACTCACTAATGCATCCTAACAAACTCGATAAGACACACTAATGCAAAATTCTGGTTCTCTAAGACCAACGCTCTAATACCAACTGAAATGTCCCATTCTTATTGATTAAAAACGTTCCATATTAGTTGATTTCGTTGCGAGGTTTTGACCTCTATATGAGACGTTTTTTTTTTTAAAAGACTGCATTCATTTTTAAAACAAACCATAACCTTTATTTCATAAATAAAGGTTTAAAAAGCTTTACGTAGATTATCAAATAATGATAATCTAAAATATCCTGTTTACACACGACCATTACATAATGGTTTACAATACAAATATGTTACATCGAAATCAGTTTCTTGAATGCAGTTTTTACACAATATCATACAGACATGGACTCCAAATCTTGTCCTTATTTTAGTATGCAACAGCGGAAGCTCTTAGTATTCACCAGAGAATAAACATGCTTTAAACGTCAACAAAAATGTTGGTGAGTTATAGGTTTAACCTATATATATCAAATCGTAACAATAGACCACAAGATTTCATATTTCAATACACATCCCATACATAGAGATAAAAATCATTCATGTGGTGAACACCTGGTAACCGACATTAACAAGATGCATATATAATAATATCCCCATCATTCCGGGACACCCTTCAGATATGATATAAATTTCAAAGTACTAAAGCATCTGGTACTTTGGATGGGGTTTGTTAGGCCCAATAGATCTATCTTTAGGATTCGCGTCAATTAGGGTGTCTGTTCCCTAATTCTTAGATTACCAGACTTAATAAAAAGGGGCATATTCGATTTCGATAATTCAACCATAGAATGTAGTTTCACGTACTTGTGTCTATTTTGTAAATCATTTATAAAACCTGCATGTATTCTCATTCTAAAAATATTAGATTTTAAAAGTGGGACTATAACTCACTTTCACAGATTTTAACTTCGTCGGGAAGTAAGACTTGGCCACTGGTTGATTCACGTACCTATAATAATATATACATATATATCAAAGTATGTTCAAAATATATTTACAATACTTTTAATACATTTTGATGTTTTAAGTTTATTAAGTCAGCTGTCCTCGTTAGTAACCTACAACTAGTTGTTCACAGTTAGATGTACAGAAATAAATCGATAAATATTATCTTGAATCAATCCACGATCCAGTGTATACGTATATCAGTATTGATCACAACTCAAACTATATATATATTTTGGAATCAACCTCAACCCTGTATAGCTAACTCCAACATTCACATATTGAGTGTCTATGGTTGTTCCGCAATATATATATATATATATATATATATATATATATATATATATATATATAGAATATAGATGGGTCGACATGATAGGTCGAAACATTGTATACATGTCTATGGTATCTCAAGATTACATAATATACAATATAAGTTGATTAGGTTATGGTTGGAATAGATTTATTACTAACTTTCACGTAGGTAAAATGAGTAGTTTTTATCAATATCGTTTTACTTGCCATTTCTTCGTTTCTAATCCGTTTTAAGTGATTCCAGTGGCCACGGTTTCGTATTGAACTTAACTTTATGAATCTAAATAGAAAAAGTATAAGTTTATAGTCAGAAATACAAGTTACAAGTCATTTTTGAAAGAGGTAGTCATTTCCGTCGAAAGAACGACATCTTGATGACCATTTTGAAAAACATACTTTCACTTTGAGTTTAACCATGATTTTTGGATATAGTTTCATGTTCATAAGAAAAATCATTTTTCCAAAAGTATAGATTTTAAATCAAAGTTCTTCTTAGCTTTTAATTATCCCAACCAAAACAGCCCCCGGTTTTACTACGACGGCGTATATCCAGTTTTATGGTGTTTATCGTGTTTCCGGGTTTTAAATCATTAAGTTAGCATATCATATAGATATAGAACATGTGTTTAGTTGATTTTAAAAGTCTAGTTAGAAGGATTAACTTTATTTGCGAACAAGTTTAGAATTAACTAAACTATGTTCTAGTGATTTCAAGTTTATAACGTTGAATAAGACAGCTTTTTATGTATGAATTGAATGATGTTATGAATATCATTACTACCTCAAGTTCCTTGGATAAACCTACTAGAAATGAGAAAAATAGATCTAGCTTCAAAGGATCCTTGGATGGCTTGAAAGTTCTTGAAGCAGAATCATGACACGAAAACAATTTCAAGTAAGATTTCCACTCGAAATAAGATTGTTATAGTTATAGAAATTGAATTAAAGTTTGAATATGATTATTACCTTGTTTTAGAAAGATAACCTACTATAAGTAACAAAGGTTTCTTGATCTTGGATGATTACTTGGAATGGATTTAGAAAACTTGGAAGTAAACTTGCAATCTTAGAAGTATTCTTGATTTTATGAAACTAGAACTTTTGGAATTTATGAAGAACACTTAGAACTTGAAGATAGAACTTGAGAGAGATCAATTAGATGAAGAAAATTGAAGAATGAAAGTGTTTGTAGGTGTTTTTGGTCGTTGGTGTATGGATTAGATATAAAGGATATGTAATTTTGTTTTCATGTAAATAAGTCATGAATGATTACTCATATTTTTGTAATTTTATGAGATATTTCATGCTAGTTGCCAAATGATGGTCCCCACATGTGTTAGGTGACTCAAATGGGCTGCTAAGAGCTGATCATTGGAGTGTATATACCAATAGTACATACATCTAAAAGCTGTGTATTGTACGAGTACGAATACGGGTGCATACGAGTAGATTTGTTGATGAAACTTAACGAGGATGTAATTGTAAGCATTTTTGTTAAGTAAAAGTATTTTGATAAGTGTCTTGAAGTCTTTCAAAAGTGTATGAATACATATTAAAACACTACATGTATATACATTTTAACTGAGTCGTTAAGTCATCGTTAGTCGTTACATGTAAATGTTGTTTTGAAACCTTTAGGTTAACGATCTTGTTAAATGTTGTTAACCCATTGTTTATTATATCAAATGAGATGTTAAATTGTTATATTATCATGATATTATGATATATAATATATCTTAGTATGATATATATACAGTTAAATGTTGTTACAACGATAATCGTTACATATATGTCTCGTTTCGAAATCATTAAGTTAGTAGTCTTATTTTTACATATGTAATTCATTGTTGATACACTTAAAGATATATTTACTTATCATTTAACATAATTAACCAAGTGTATCAATATATTAATATGATTCATATGTACCTAGTAAGACGTTATAACGATAATCGTTATATATATCGTTTTCGAGTTTCTTAATTTAATAGTCTCATTTTTATGTATATAACTCATTATTAAAATACCTAATGAGATATATACTTATAATAAAATCATGTTAACTATATATATAACCATATATATATCATCGTATAGTTTTTACAAGTTTTAACGTTCGTGAATCACCGGTCAACTTGGGTGGTCATTTGTCTATATGAAACCTATTCCAATTAATCAAGTCTTAATAAGTTTGATTGCTTAACATGTTGGAAACACTTAATCATGTAAATATCAATTTCATTTAATATATATAAACATGGAAAAGTTCGGGTCACTACATCTATCATCGCTTATCTACCTAAGGAGAAATATAATCAGACAACCTAAGAGCAATTCCATGCTAAAGTTTATGAACAATATTGTATAGAGTACGAGATGGGAAGGTTGAAGACTGAGTTTTTGAGTATGAAGATGACTAGATAATATGAAAATTGATGATGTTTTCTGGGATTTTAATGCTCCGTTAAGATTCGTTCAACAATGGGTACCAAATGACAAGGATAAAGTACAACATTTTGTGAGGGTGATTAAGCCTGAGTATAGAACAGTTGCCTGTTTTGCTTCAACCCTAGAACAAACTCATAAAATGGAAAATGCTACAAATGGGGATGTTAGGGCGGCAAGAAGTGCAAGTGCAGGAAGTGGATCTTATGGGAGAAGGTCTGAGAATCCATCGAATAATCAGTAAATCCAGAAGTCGAGTAGACAGTCTGGTAATCGTGCTAAGAAATCAGGTGGTTATAAGCAGCAGGGTAAATCGGGTAAGAGTGGGTCGAGCTCCGATTCGAAGAATTGGTGTGTGGATTGTAAATCTACACAAGCAGGACCGTGTTCTCCATCGACTAAGATATATTTAAGATGTGGAGTTTCGGGTCATGACACCTTTAATTGCACATTCAGAGATAATGTCAACTGGAACTGTCATAAAGAAGGTCCCTGATCTGCAGGTTGCCCATCAGCTTTAAGAAGCAGTTCTTGGGCAGGGTCAGGGGCGAGGTCAACGTCCATGGGTAGAAAAGAAAGAACCCTCCGACAGCTGAAGCAAGGGCATTCCAGATGACGGTAGACGCTGTAACTGCTATCGATGACGTCATAACTGGTATGTTCTTGGTTAACTCCTTGCCAGATTGTGTATTGTTGCTTCAAGGGAAAATCGTTCCTTTATGTCATTAGGATTTTGTCATAATTTAAAGTTGCCTGTAAAGATATTAGATGCGCCATTGAGAATAGAAGTAGCTGATGGTAAATCGGTTCTATGCACATCATTTGTATCTGGAGTTACCATAGAGATTGATGGCCATCATTTTCCTATAACCTGTCTGCAGATGCCTATACCTAACTTTAATGTAGTCGCAGGCATGAACTGGTTAAGTTCGAATAGGGCTAGTATCAAGTGCCATAAGAAGATGATTTCTTTTCTTTGGCCGATGGGTCTCGAGTTGTAGCTAGAGGGGAGTACAGTGGATTTAAGTTCCCTATGGTTTCTCTAGTGAAAGCCTAAAAGGCAATATCGAAAGGTTATGATTCGTTTTTAGCTTATGTGATCGATGTTAAGAAGCAGAAGAAACAGGTGTCTGATATTCCGGTTGTGTCAGAATTCCCCGAAGTGTTTCCAGATGATTTACCAGGGTTACCTCCGGTACGTGAAGTAGAATATAAAATTTATATGTACCAGGTGCTACGCCGGTAGAAAAAGCTCCTTATCGATTAGCTCTTCAGAAATTGGTGAAATGATGTCTCAAATTCAGGAATTGTTGGATAAGGGGTTTATTCGACCAAGTTCTTTGCCATGGGGTGCTCCTGTTTTGTTAGTGAAAAAGAAGGATGGGTCACTTCGAATGTGTATAGACACCATGATTTGAACAAGAAAAAAATAAAGAGTAAGTATCCATACCGAGAAAAGATGATTTATTCGATCAGTTACAGGGTGCTTCTTACTTTCAAAGATCAATTTACGTTCCGGGTATCATCAGGTACGAGTTGCAGAAACCGATATACCGAAAACGGCATTTATAACTAGATATGGGCACTATGAATTCCTGGTTATGCCATTCAGGTTAACAAATGCGCCAGTAGTGTTTATGGTTTAATGAATAGAGTGTGTCGACAGTACCTCAATAAGTTCGTGATTGTTTTTATAGACGACATTTTAATTTATTCGAAAACTGAAAATGATCATGCGATGCATTTGAGGTTAGTGTTAGAGCTACTAAAGCAGGAACAGTTGTACGCGAAGTTCTCCAAGTGTGATTTCTGGTTGCCAGAAGTATAGTTTTTAGGTCATGTAGTTTGTGAACTGGGTATTAAGGTGGATAAGTCTAAGATAGAGGCAGTAATGCATTGGAACTCACCGAAAACTCTGACAGAAATCAAAAGATTTCTGGGTTTAGCAGGTTATTACCGCCGGTTTATCAAATACTTTTCAAAAATAGCGGGTTCATTGAATAAGTTAACCAGAAAAGATGTAGCCCTTCGATGGACTGATGAACAAGAAAAGGCTTTTCAAACTCTTAAACAGTTGTTATATCAAGCGCCGGTTTTAGGTTTTCCAGAGGGGTTCAAAGATTTTGTAGATTATTGTGATGCGTCTCATACTAGTTTGGGTTGTGTTTTTATAACACCCCCTGATTTTTTTTATTTTCTTATTTTTATTAAAATACAGTGGAAGACCTGGTTATAATATATATATATCATATAAAATCCACTTGATTATAATATACACGTTAATATTTAAAAGTCTGGGTGCTATATTAAATATTATAACAACTTTTAATATAAAGGACACGACATCAGAGTTTTCGGCTTTGTCAAACATATCTTCCAAAATCCCATCTTCACCCTGATAACTAGCATACAACAAATCCATAACCTGCAGGGAAGATGTGGGGGATTAGCACGAAGCTAAGTGAGTGCAACTAACTACATGCAATAGTATACAGGAACCGTCATACTAATCATGTCACATAGTGTAACATATAAACATCACCCAAGTGCCGTCTACAGAGACTCTGGTGGCTCGGCCAAATCATTAACCACCAGCTGATCGGACTGGGGATTACCAGAAGTTCCTCCACCACCGTGTGTATATATATATAATCCACAAGCGACGAACGCGTCATTCACATATATATACACCTCGGTTGTCTAGGCTACCACATGAGGAACCCAACCCGCAGGTTGATCTCTCCTACCGAGGCTACCACACAATAGGGACGCAATGGGCTCCAGCAGACAAGCATCAACTAACATGCAGTCATCACAACGTACTAACTAAGCACAACAATAAGTATATCTAACAAGCATGGCAATCATAATATAACATGCTACTCTATACTATATACTCTAGTTAGTCCCACTCACCGATACCGACATCACTCGGTAGTCTAATGTCACCGAGTCTTCTTCTCGTCTGTAACACCTTAAAACAATACTCACAAGTTAGTTATAATATCATGATCATCAACATACAAACGGCAGCATAACGGCTAAAAATCAACACTTAGTAAAATATTTCACTGCCAAAGACACTCGGTCGACTGTCAGAGACAGTCGGCCGACTGTCTACACTCACTCGGTCGAGTGTCAAGTCACTCGGTCGATGGTCTCTCATAGACACACTCGGCCGTGGGTCTCACACACTCGGTCGATGGTCGAGTCGGTCGGTTGAGTGTCAGGAGACACTCGGCCGACTGTGTTTATCTGCAGAAGCTGAAGAACAAAGTGACGGGTTTCAGCCAAAATCGACCAATTCTTGCTCTAGAGCTCGATTATGACCTCAAAACTGACCAAATCGAAGACACTAAACATGAAGAAACATAAGCCCACAAGATTTGAACTCAAACAACATCAAATCTAACCATTTTGACCCAAATTACACACTTTGTAAAAACTAACACAAAAACTCAATTTTTTCAAAGATTAGAGCATGGAATGCTACAAATCTTACCTTAAAAGAATTAGTAAATCGCAAGGAACACAAAGATACCAACGATTTGAGCTCTAAAATAAGAATTAAGGATTAGGGTTTGGTGTAGGTGAAGAGATGAAGAACGGTGTGTGTGTGTTTGGTGAATTTTCTAGAAATTGTAAGAACACAGCTCACTAGTCACTTAATTTAGGTTAATTCCCACACTATGCGATACACGGGTATTTATCAGTTATCTGATATCTTTCGTACTTAATTTAACTACTCTAACGAGGTCCAAATTAAATAAACAAACCTGTTCTATGACCCTTGTCACAAACTGGTCCTATCCACATCATTAAATAACAATAAATATAAAATTAAAATAAAAGCATATAATAACACCACACAACCTGCGGGCAAAATAGTAATCTAACAGCTAGGCCCGCTTCGAGGGTGTTACAAATCTACCCCCTTAAAGAGATTACATTCTCAGAATCTGCTAAGTCATAGCCAACACGGGTCGCAGGTAACAAATGCCAACACAATTGGTCACACCGGTAGCTACACCAAAACACATCCTAAGATGACAAGCATTACCAAGGTTCATTAGTTTTCTCAGCTGTCAACCCATAAGCCAGAATAGTCAATTTAAAAACTCACCGTCACTAAGTCAATGCCAACCCTTTCTGTTACAACCAACTCCAATCACGCAACACAACATTCAGATAAGTTTTCTCGTAATTGCCTATAGCATAACAAATATCGCTTGAAGGGGTGACCAAGTACCAAAAATCTACTGTTTAATAAGGGCCGTGCATGTCATCTTTTATCCTAGCGCTAAACTAAGAGGATAACGATCAAAAAATTCAACACTAGATGCAATCAACATTCATTCAAATACAAGACAACCCAAAAGTATTATATAGACCCATCATCAACTTAATTGACTTCCACGAAATGGTTCACAACAAGTTTCCGCTTACATATCGTATTCTCGAATCATATGTAACTATCCATCATTTAGTCCTCTAATTTACATCAATCAGTTGATTTTCTCAGTTTTCCACAAAAAGTTTCACATCAAACTGTCACTACACCCCACTTTCTGAAGATACCAACGGTTATACACTGTCAATTTCATCGAATCGGACTGATCCATCAAATTTCGAGATTACCCATAAAGTAAATCCATGCAATCTCCCATTTAGTTTATTCTAAGTCATCTGTTTATTGTCAACGTGTCACATGAAGACACAACTCAGTTAAGCCCACAATTCTACATTACTAAATCAACAAAGGTCATGGGTATTACAAACCACCACAACGGGCCACAACGTGACCTAAGTCAAAACATGTCTACGGTCATACACCTTACAAAGCTCCGTCCGTTCTCGTAGGTCAAAAGCTAACTTATCGATCTAAAGCCAAACATACCATCTACTATTCTACTATCCAAGGGTCAAGACCCGCTATATGCCGATGTGCAAACTTACTTACTTATGCTACACACTATCCGAATCGTTCCTCACATTCTGGTCTAGAAAACAGTCTTTACCATGAGCTAAAGAAATTCAATGCTAACAACATGTCGCTATCTAATAACTGAACAAGTCTAATTTCATCTGAATTCTAAACTTGATCTATCATTAATCTTAAAAAATACCACGAAAATTCCATCTCATGTCTAGGTTTTACACACTAACTCTTGAGTCACTACTAATGACCCACTACATGATATCTGTCAATCATGATTTGAGGTTATCCCCGAGTCACCTTCATCGAATTTCCTAGATTAACTCACTCTAAAACACTGAATAAGGGCTATTATTTACCTTAGAATATACAAACTTAGCTAATTTCATCACTACAACATAGCCAAATCAACTCGGATTACACTAAATTACCCAAACTCCGTAATTTAATACCTGTTTCAATCTCGATATTCAAGAATTTCGTTGAAATTCGCTTATCTGGTTCAATATTCACCCAATTATTCAACGACTAAATCGTGATTATGGTCAACTCAATCATAGTAAAAATGATTACCAACCCAATTTCAAATCAATTCAATCATTACATCACAAATCTTGAGTAAAGAATAATCGTCCACACAGTCTGAAAGTAATTATCCAAGTATTAATTTCCTCAAGTAACATCAATACACATGCCCAACACTGCTACAGTTACATCAGAAAGATCGTCACTAGGTTAAAGTGCTACCAAAACCCGCAATTAAATACCTAGTTCAAATTCAATACTTATGGGTTTCGTCATAAATCACTTATCTAAGTTGATACTTACCCAAAATTCATCACTTAATGCATGACTTTATTCATATCATCAATAGAAGAAACACTTACAAATACAATATTAAACCAACATTAATCATTCGAACATGGATTTCAAGTCAACGATATCCACTACCACAAACAATAAACATCCATCTAACAATTAAGTCTGTCAAATGATATCAATCCACGCATTTGACACCACTAAAACTATCTCTGCATCGACTTTATTTTGCTTCGAACTTCATCAGAACTCAAAACTAAGGCTTATTCGATCATCAATAGCCTAGGTCCAAATATGGTTCAACTAACATTACTATGTCGGAAAAAGTCTACTCTCGGTTAACAGTTCATCGAAAATCACATTCATTGTCAAACAACACCCAATCTAACACTCGTTACACCTCTTCCGACTCTCAAAACTACTGTATGATTTACTACAATGTATTTCCGTTGGCCAAACTTGATACATCATTCTAAATCACACTTTCATTTCGAGTATTTCGGAACAAGATCTTAATAGAGTTCATCAATACAACACAGTCTATTTTCTCAAGTCACTGGTAGTTATAAATCTCCACTATACCTAAATCAAATAGATTTTACAATCTAAGACTATCCAAATCGCAAGAAGTCTTGTAAGTAAACACCTAACTCGGTTCTAGCTCGATCTTAATTCTACTAAGTCCTCTTTAGCAACCACATTTGAAAATCCGATCCAACATTTGATAAACTACACCTACTTAGTTCGTCTTATTTGCAAATACTATTATTGTCCGTCCTCGACCTTGCATTCAAATCTTCCAAAGATAAGATATTCACATTAGTCACTATCGAACTATCAGATCAATGATTCTACCTTAACAGTAATATGATCACAGTTCTAATCACGTCTTCTGACCTAGTCAAGATTCATCACAATTCAACTTGAACTGAATTCCTATTCCGATTATAGTCTTATCCACTTCCAAGAAAGTCACTAAACGAACGTCTCCTATACTGACATCTAATGAGTCACATCAATTCACAAAAGTCAACAACTTCTCAGGACAACTCTACGAGTCCTACATAGCTAGTCAAATCCTGCAACGGTACAACCAGACTAGTAATAATCCTCACATAACAACAAAACATAATTTTCCTATCTTTAGTCAAGACTACATGGAAAGCTCCTTTCAAACATACTTCTTAAAGGTCACCACCAACTCACATGAGTCTAAGGTAGGAAAAGCGAATCCTCAAGGTCTTACTACGATCACAAATATCTGAACCAAAAGTCTACATCATACATGACACGCAAACCATATACATACGACAGTAACAAACAGGGTCTGGGTCCTCTTATTAAAAGACAAGAAAACTACTACTCTATCCCAATCCTTATGGGTCACTACATGTGTCCCGTAGATCCTTGGAAAGGAATTATATTCCACCTAAGTCCAACACAACTAGTCCCGTCATACAACAATATCATAGGGTCCGTCATTTACTGGTTCAGTCACGGTCGACAAGCATGAAATCTACACTTCACACAATTACACAATAGGTTTCGGGACCTTCACCAATCATTAAGGGGTAACTACCCTAATCAGTCTCTATGCGTCACTACACGTGTCCCAACAATCAATGGTAAAGATAAGACTTCATATTCGGCTTGGTTAATAATCATTCACCTTAATTCTTCCAGTCTATGCCAACGGTAGTCTCACGTATAGTATAACAGGCCATATAACAATAATTCACAACAGCATAACACAATATTCCAAAGGTCATGTCTATAAAGTCTCACAGAACATAGCAGTCAGTCTAAGGGAATAAAATCCCGATAGTGGCCAGAGTAGTTCCAGACACAATCGTCGTAACTAGATCCGTCAACTATCATCTACTTCTATCTTGCAGAAATAATTACTCAATCGCAACTAGAATCACTAATCATCACATATTATCATTACAAAAAACACACAATACGACAATGGCATGAACACAATCTACAGATTCTATAATAATAAGAGTTACAGTAATGTAACAAGAATGTACCTTTATGAATAAGAAGACATCTTTTGTTTCTATCAACACGTCAATCGCACCCGCACCCTTAACCCTCATCAACTCTGCAACTGAATCCTCATTGTTGGAGCCACGTCGACTAATACTCATCAAATCCTTCATCCAAATCGGCATCAAACGCATCCACTGAAGTTCTGTCAGCACTGAGGGTTAACAGGGCACCAGCAGGGTGGAATTGATCTTCATACCTGTCTTATCACGACATCTCACACACAAAAGCATAGTAGATAATCTGTAAGTTTCCGCCAACTAACTCGTCAATACCTACTTCACTCACTTAATCCACCCCCAAGATATGTTTAACTTGACACACGGTTTGGGAACATGTCACTTTCATGCACATGCTGCCATAACCATGCTCTGATACCAACTTATAACACCCCTGATTTTTTTTATTTTTTTTTTAAATACAGCGGAAGACCTGGTTATAATATATATATCATATAAAATCCACTTGATTATAATATACACGTTAATATTTAAAAGTCTGGGTGTTATACTAAATATTACAACAACTTTTAATATAAAGGACACGACATCAGAGTTTCCGGCTTTGTCAAACATATCTTCCAAAATCCCATCTTCACCCTGATAACTAGCATACAACAAATCCATAACCTGCAAGGAAGATGTGGGGGATTAGCACGAAGCTAAGTGAGTGCAACTAACTACATGCAATAGTATACAGGAACCGTCATACTAATCATGTCACATAGTCTAACACATAAACATCACCCAAGTGCCGTCTATAGAGACTCTGGTGACTCGGCCAAACCATTAACCACCAGCTGATTAGACTGGGGCTTACCAGAAGTTCCTCCACCACCGTGTGTATTTATATAATCCACACGTGATGGACGCGTCATTCACATATATATACACCTCGATTGTCTAGGCTACTACATGAGGAACCCAACCTGCAGGTTGATCTCTCCTACCGAGGCAACCACACAATAGGGACGCACTGGGCTCCAGCAGATAAGCATCAAATAATATGCAGTCATCACAACGTACTAACTAACCACAACAGTAAGTATATCTAACAAGTATGGCAATCATAATATAACATGCTACTCTATACTATATACACTAGTTAGTCCCACTCATCGATACCGACATCACTTGGTAGTCTAATGTCACCGAGTCTTCTCCTCGTCTGTATCACCTGAAAACAAATACTCACAAGTTAGTTATAATATCATGATCATCAATATACAAACGCAGCATAACGGCTAAAAATCAACACTTAGTAAAATATTTCACTGCCAAAGACACTCGATCGACTGTCAGAGACAGTCGGCCGACTGTCTACACTCACTCGGTCGAGTGTCAAGTCACTCGGTCGATGGTTTCTCGCAGACACACTCGACCGTGGGTCTCACACACTCGGTCGATGGTCGAGTCGGTCGGTCGAGTGTCAGGAGACACTCGGCCGACTGTGATTATCTGCAGATGCTGAAGAACAAAATGACGGGTTTCACCCAAAATCGACCAATTCTTGCTCTAGAGCTCGATTATGACCTCAAAACTGACCAAATCGAAGACACTAAACATGAAGAAACATAAACCTACAAGATTTGAACTCAAACAACATCAAATCTAACCATTTTGACCCAAATTACACACTTTGTAAAAACTAATACAAAAACTCAGTTTTCTCAAAGATTAGAGCAGGGAATACTACAAATCTTACCTTAAAAGAATCAGTAAATCGCAAGGAACACAAAGATACCAACGATTTGAGCTCTAAAACAAGAATTAAGAATTAGGGTTTGGTGTAGTTGAAGAGATGAAGAACGGTGTGTGTGTTTTGTGAATTTTCTAGAAATGGTAAGAACACAGCTCACTAGTAACTTAATTTAGGTTAATTCCCACACTGTGCGATACATGGGTATTTATCAGTTATCTGATATCTTTCGTACTTAATTTAACTGCCCTAACAGAGTCCAAATTAAATAAACAAACCTGTTCTGTGACCCTTTTCACAAACTGGTCCTATCCACATCATTAAATAACAATAAATATAAAATTAAAATAAAAGCATATAATAACACCACACAACCTGAGGGCAAAATAGTAATCTAACAGCTAGGCCCGCTTCGAGGGTGTTACAGTTTTGATGCATAGAAATAAGGTTATAGCTTATGCTTCATGTCAATTGAAAGATCATGAACGAAGCTACCCTACTCATGATTTATATTTAGTTGAAGTTGTTTTTGCTTAAAACCTTGGAGACACTATTTACATGGTACGCATTGTGAAATTTATACTGATCATAAGAGTCTTCAGTATATATTTCGCAAAAAGATTTGAATATGTGACAACATCAATGGCAAGAACTAATTTAAGATTATGATTGTGACATCAAATACCATTTGGGTATAGTAAATGTGGTCGCTGATGCATTGAGTCACAAGAAAACAGTTAAAAATGTTCGATTTATGAGAATTGAAAGAGTTTCAGATCCGATTGACTGATTGAAAACCGTTCAACTAGTAGCTTTAAATGACGAAAATTTTAAGACTGAGAAAATGACCAAACAAAAATTTGACTTATGTAATGACGTTATAGCATTAAAGACCTATAATAACCGAATTTGGGTGCCTTTGCTTGAAGATTCGAGGGATTTGATCCTTATAGAAGCACATAAATCTAGATTAACAGTTCATCTGGGTAGTACAAAGATGTATAGAGATTTGAAAACTTTGTATTGGTGGCCGACAATGAAGACAGATGTTGCTAATTTTTTCAAAAAATGTCATATTTGTAGCAAGTCAAAGCGGAACATCAGAAACCGTACGGGTCTTTACGACAATTGGAAATTCCTGAGTGGAAATAGGATCATGTTACGACGGGTTTTGTAACCAAATTACCCCGAACCCATAAAGGATACGACACGATCTGGGTGATAGTGGATCATCTCACAAAGAGTGTCACTTCTTAGCTACTCGTGAAACTACTTCATTAAGTGATTTAGCATATTTGTACTTGAACGAAATCATCAGCAGATATGTTGTGCCGTTGTCAATAGTTTCCGACAGAGATACTAGATTTGTATCAAACTTTTAGAACAATTTACAACAGAATCTGGGTACACATGTGAATTTAAGTACTGCTTATCATCCACAGACAGACGCTCAGAGTAAACGAACGATTCAGAGACTAAAGGATATGTTAAGAGCGTGTGTTCTAGAATATGGTGGTTCTTAGGATTCACATCTTTCACTGATAGAGTTCTCATACAATAATTTGTATCATTTGAGCCGTATGAAATTTTGTATGGTCGCAAGTGTAGCGTGTTGGTTAGAAGCGGGTGAGAAACAGTTTGCAGGTCCTGAAATTGTTCAGATAACAGCTGAAAAGGTTGAGATTGCTCGCGAAAGTTAAAATCCGCCAGAGTCCGACAGAAGATGTATGCTGATCCGCTTAGACGTCTGGTAACCTTTAGCGTAGGTGATCATGTATATCTGAATGTTTTGTCGTGGAAAGGAGTCATCCCATTCGGTAAACGTGGTAATTAGCGTCGAGGTTTACTGGCCCATTTTCGATCAGAGAGATTCTGAATTGTGATGTCACTTTTTCCTTCCTAAAATGACTAAAATGCCCCTAGGGTTTTTCCTTTCATTTCTGCGTATTTTATATCTAGGGTTGTTATTTGAAATATAATTAATACGAAACAAATCAACGTTGACCTAACGTTACTTTAGTCAACAACACATTTTTATTAAATTTATATTATTATATGTAACTTTAGTTAATAGTATTATATGAATTAAAATATATATATAACCATGTACGATATAAAAATATGTATTATAGTATTAAAATATTTGTGGCACTTTTATAAAATGTAAAACTATAAGGTAAATTAATTAATTATATGATAAATTTTTATATAATAAAAATGAAATTAATAAATAAACATTTAATTTTGATAATAATAATAATAATATAAATGAAATAATTATTTAATCTAGAATCTTCTATTATTTTCTCTAGATTATTTATTTATGGAAATTATACATGTATTAATCTAAAAAGATATTTCGTTGGGAACAAGTTGTGAACCTAGATATTTTTTCTAACAAAATACATTTACTTGGAGAATAAAAAATAATAATATTTTTTAAAAACAAATCGACCATTTTTATAAAAGATTTATTTATTTTTATTTATATTATTTAACTTGTTTTCCAAGGTAATTTTTCTCTATAAATACCAAGCTAAACCTCACATTTTTTTCTCATAAATCCTTGGAGTCTTTCTCAAAACCCTAAATATATTTTGTAAGTTTTCTATCTTTTCTTTTCTTTTATTTATTTTTTTTTGATTTCTTTTTTTTGCCGATTACTTTAGTTATTTTTATTAAACGAAATTAAATATAAGTAATACATGATAATTACTATTATGTATTATAAGTTTATAAAAAATATCTTTTACAGATTTATAAGACCAAATTATATTTTTAAATAATTAAAAAAAGGATTTAAAAGTATATATATATATATATATATATATATATATATATATATATATATATATATATATATATATATATATATATATATATATATATATATATATATATATATATATATATATATATATATATATATATATATATATATATACGGTACAAATATATTTATAAAAAATATTTAAATTATGAATTAAATCATGTAATTATTTTTATAGTAAAGTAACATACTGATAATAATTATTCTTATCAAAATATAATTTGTATATATTTTTATAATAAATTATGCTTATCTATAATAACCGAATAAGAGGAAAATACAAAAGTAATTAATAAAAACTTTATAAATTCATGGTATCAGGTCTAAAATCATATTAATATTATTCTAACATGTATACATAAGTTATTTATTTTTAGAATCACTAGAATAATTGTTATTCATTTATTATGATTTAGTGTATATAAATATTGTGTAAATTGGGTTTTAAATTCTACAAATACTTAAAAATAGTAAAAATATTTTTTACGAAGTTTAATAGTCTTATAATAATTTATAAAGTCAAAACCCTAATTTATATAACATTATATATATTTATTCTTTATTTATGTTTATATCGAATTACTTAAATACACATAAAACGAGTTTAAAATTAAATAATATACCAACAATAGTAAAAATTACATAAAAAGTATTTAGAACAGTAGTAGAATATATAATAATAATTATATATATTATTGGAGTATTATTTATAATTAATTTCGAATTATGTATTAATTAAACTTAGAAACTATGTAAAATTTGTAATAAATATTTTTATTAATAATAAAAATATATATAAAATTTTTGTGAGTTTATAAAACTTATCTAGACCTGTGAAAATTATAAAACTAAATATTTGGGTCGAATTAGTATTTATTCCATAATTAAACTCTATTTGTGTATAACCGAAAACAAATAAGGAAATAAATAAAAATAAATATAAAGATAATGTAGAATATTATTATAAAATTTTTCTACAGATTTATGAACTTAAGGAAACTTATAAAACTTATAAACTTAATTATTTGATATTTAAGTAAATTAAAAATGAATTTAGGGGAGTATATATCTATTTTTGGAATATATAATGTATATAAAATATATATTAATTAATTATATTAATTCTAAATATAAAAATATGCAAATAAACATTTAATTAATAATTAAATATTTATTTAACATACATAGTAGATATTTAATATTATACATATACCTAGTAAAATATATAACATATATTATACGTACATATACTTTATTAATTCATTAATATTATATAAAATACAATTACATAACATGATAATAAAATACTTAAATAAATAATAATGATAATTGAATTATTAATATAATAACTAATATAATAAACATATTATTAATATATTAACGTGTCGTATTCCTATACGCACATAACGAGCTAAGGTTATGATCAAAAGATAACGTATAACTTATACGAACTCCCCGCTACTTACGGTCAAGTGGATGATGTCTAGGTTGCCATGATGGGAATAAGGTTTTGGATTAAACGAAAGGTTGTAGACTTATAGTCCAACTGAAAGTTCCTGACCCCCGATTACATCTGGTCATCCCGACTTACTTGATAGCAACGAATTTTGGACAAAGTTGTACAACGTCTTAAGGTGAAAATTATAACCCGAACTTTCTAAAACTAGAAACCTACTTTAAATGGAAACTTTCCAAAAGTAAAAAACTCTTATCATAAATTGTCACTTTTAATACAATCATTATGTTAGTAAACATACTCCTTATCTGTTAGACAAATCTCTGATAAGTCAATATATCTCTAGGTTGAAGACATGGTCATATATCTCGTTCATTTCATTCGTGGAATTATCTTCATCTTTTGATGTGCTATTTAAGGTGATTTTCATAGTCCCATTTTTACCGTTTTTATATTTTGGGATGAGACACATGCTTTCTTTTAAATGTTTTACGATTTAGACACAAGTAACTTGAAAAACTTTATATGCAACCGGATGAGACCTTTTGTTAAACTTGTATTTATACATGTATTTATACTTGTATTTTTACATGCTAAATCCCCGCTAGATAATATCGTTAATTGCATGAATTTGAGTTGGCAAACTTAATTATTGATGGTAGCGCTATGTGAGCAACGTCCCTATCCATTGACAGATGTCAAGTGGGTACATAATAATGAAAGCGTAGTACGACGGTACCATAGGGTATTAATTATTTAGTTCGATATTATACTCATGGCATTGCTTTAATTTTTTATATATGAATTATATCGGATTTTTATAACTAAATCTTGTGGTCTAAAAATCTTGATTATTGATATAAACCTATGAATTTTACTCAACCTTTGTGTTGACGTTTGAAGCATGTTTTGTCTCAGGTTATAATTAGCTTTGTGATGCTAGCTACTGTGCTGTTGATGATTGCGTGCTTTGTTTGCTGCATTGGAGTCCATCATTTTTATTTATCATTTAATATCTAGACATTTGTCATTGGATTAAAGATGTAAAACCTTATTAATTTTCCGCTGCAATACAATTAATGTTTTATAAAACGTCTCATATAGAGTCGTTCTCGTTTGTACACTTGTGTTATGATATTGAAAAGTCACAAATACCCTGGCCCCATTTGGGGGTGTGACAGATTGGTATCAGAGCCAGGTTGTTATAAAGAACCAGGATTGCATTCTATGTGTGTCTTATGTGCTAGTTAGGGTGCCTTAGCAATCTTTAGGACTATAACCTTTCTTGGCTTAGTTTAATTGCATTTCTTATTTGTTTATATTCTTTCTTTAGTTTTAAGTGACTTTAATTATTTATATTCTTGCCTTAGTTTTATATACTATCCTCATTTCTATGTTTGACTTACTATGCTCTCCTTCCATCTTGCCTTCACACCGTACTTTAGAATCTACCTAGTACTCTTTCTTCTTTTAGGATGTCATTCACGACTTCTGAATTTAGCGACATTTCCATGACATCTATTACGGTCATGTACATAACGTTATGATACGTACCGTGGTGCCTTGGGTTGCGAACCAGAAAACATCATTCTTAACTTGTGAAGATTCTCTCTGCGCTATCCTTAGTGCGTTGGGAAAATGTTTTAGGTTATGGATTCTGTAAAACAGCAATTAAGTTTTAAGCCCTTAGGAAGTTTTCTAATAGATAAAATTTTGTAGTTTGAACGTGTCTTGACCTTATGGGGTGATATTGAAGTGGAAATATGAATTAGTGAAATATAATGACGCCTGGTCAACGTGATTATATAACAGTAATTCATAAAGAAATTCCAATATCATGACATATGGAATAGAAAGTGAATCAAAGAAAAATTTCCAAGCCATTCATTCAAAAATCTCAATGTTATTACATGAAGGGTAATCATCATCTGATTTGTAGATATACGAAGAGCTCATTTCAACCAAACTATCTATCTCATACCCATGAGTAGTTTAACAATCCCTCATATACAATAAAAGTTGCAAAACTTTGTATTCATTCTTTCTTAAACAACATATCCCTTTATCTTTGATGCTAATTATCACGTTTAATCACTACCATATCCTCGTTGGAAGGAAGGATGCATATTCCTAAGTGATCTGAAGTGACACCCCCGAAATTTCTTCGAAGCGTGCCTCCTGTTATCTGTAATTTCACTCCTGGTGTAGATTTTCATGAACCCATTAGGAATCCATCGAAGATAAGCGACAACCACTCGCAAGGATTTCATTTGAATTTTCAAAGCGTCGATTCTTAAAAACACCACGTTCACCTAAGTATTTACCTACTACACCATTATATACTCCTGATACACCACCACCATCACCTGATCATAACCCTTCGACTAAAGGCTCTGCTTACCATGGTAGAACCTTCCAACGGGTATCTTTTGATTACCGTATAAATTAGAAGAATCCCATCATACTCTAGCGTATCCACATTTCGGGCCAGTAAAGGGCGTAGTATATATATATTTCCATCACTATATTAAAAAGAATGTGATCCCTCACACGCTCCATATGACCAAAGGTAGCATTGATATGATTATCATTACGTTACCTAAGGTCAAACATCACGTGATTTGTTGTATCTAAACAATAAGTCGCGACCTTTGAATCGTTAACCATTTTCCTAAAAATCTTACGATTTTGCCTTGGTGTTAAAAGCATGTTAGTTGTATCATTAAATGATATTAATGATTCTAACAACAGGAAAGTGACACCATTTCCTTACATCACCCTTACTCATTAGGGAAATTCATACCATCCCGAATATAATCACAGAATTAGCGAGAACTTGATGAATTAATTTTCAATTATCATCACATAGTCGAAAGTCACTGCATTAGCATGTCTTCATACCTGTCTATGTGAACATCGGATTATTCATTCTCAAGTTATTATGAAATCTTTGTCAATGACGGATTCAATCCATGAGTATATAATAAGGGCACTTACAGCTAGCCTTCCGACTCCAATATTAGTCATGACCTGTTGGCATTTTAAAGTCAACAGGGGATTAACTTCACGTTCTCATACTCTACCATTCATATCTCACTTGACAGCAACAACTTCACACATGAACATTTTGAATTCCAAGAACTTGTAATAGCCATCAACCACATTTAAATTCAATAGTTTTCGTTACCTCGTAACATTGTTGCTTAAATATCACCCGAAATTTTCAAAAATCATTCACTTGATCTTCATCAATCTTTTTCCAACTCGTAACCTCCGAAATATGAATATTCTGTTTATCAAAATTTTACACACACTATTTTACTGTGCGATCCTCTCAAAATTTTATAAAATAAATGTATTTACTGTCATTCGTGCAAATTTTATTAATCGTATATAATAAAGTAAATAAAATTTACCCTTACCTATTTTGACTAGTAAATATCAAATTATACCTACACTTTTACCAATCAATTCTTTTACATTTGAATTCAAAAGTTATTTTTCTTAAAATAGTACACGTTGCACATAACTCCAGTTTTACTAAGAACTTCGTTTCATTATTATTGTCACATCAAAATGTCTCTAACTTTTTTTAGAATTACTTTGACTTATTATATAAAATTTTCGTATTACTCCACAATATGATTGGATCACAGTTCCTCTTATCCTCTGAGCAAGAACAAAACATACCTCTTGCGCTCATCAACTATTCATTTTAGGGACTGGCTGTAGCATAAATGCGGGCTGTGAAATCAGTGTCTGAGATATGCACAGTGGTCACACCTATTCTTAAGGGAGGCACTGTGTGGGAATTCAACCCTAACCATATTTCAGATTGGTATCAATTCTAACTGTTATGACACTGGTATCACGGATAGAGATTCACTAAGCTCGTCTGAGAAGTTTCTACCTCTGATATTTCACGGCTAAACCACAACATCCTCGTAAACATCAATTCTATGATTTAATATCTTTTTGGCACGAGAAAGCATTTTTCGAAGATTTCCTCACCTGTTGGAAACAATTCTTTATAGCCAATGATTTACATCTGCACTTAAACTTATAAGTGAATGATGGATCGACTCGCCGTATGTGTAAGAACGTCTTTCTCATTAAGAGATCACACCTTTTCGTGCGGTTTTCTATCAAAAATATAATTTAAAATCCTCGCTATCTTCTCTAAAGGAGTTACCTTAAACGTTTATGGCATTTATGTGGTTACTCTAAACATTTCTTCCTTCGTGGGTTGCAACTGGATGTTATCCTAGTCAAGTTTCGATCCCTGATTTGACATGTAACTGAAATCATGATCATAAAGTTACATTCTACAACGTGCTATCAAAAACTATTTCCAAGGATAAGTTCGCATGTATTATAATACACTGAATGATATCTTTCATTAATCACTCATACCATCCTGAGGGCATCTTAGTAATTATGACATACTTGTATATAAGCCTGATTAGTGACTCCTTTTCGTCGATTCACATTAAGAATTTCTTGAAAACCAAAGGTATAATGTCTATGGTTACCTTCCAGAATTTGAAGTTGGTACCATCTCTAACAAACACAAGCCATGCATCAAACTTCATGGCTGTGATCTCCACAAACTCCTATATGTTTGTCTGCCCTAGTGTTGTGGCATAAAATGCTCAAGGTTTTAAATTAGCTTAGTAATGTTTCTGAAATTTCATGTATCCGAATTACTGAAATGCGTGAATAGCATTATCATCTTCTCTTTTTGAGGAAATCTATTCGGATGAAAAACCTGTTATTCCTTTGGATTACTTTAGCATTGATAATAAGATGCACTTCAAAGAAGAACCTGTATAAGTTATGGGTCATAAGATTCAAACGCTTAGAACAGGGCAATATTTCTATAGAACGGATCCACTGGAATTCACGCGATGGCCCCAAGTGTACCTGGGAACGTGAAGACCAAATGAAACGGAAATATCTCCATCCCTCTTCTCAAAAGCTGATACATCCGAGAAGTCTATCCAAAACTTCAAGACGAAGTTTCCATTTACGGGGGGATACTGTGACAACCGTCACTTTTTCCTTCCTGAAATGACTAAAATGCCCCTGGGGTTTTTCCTTGCATGTCTGCGTATTTAATATCTAGGGTTGTTATTTGAAACATAATTAATACGAAACAAATCAACGTTGACCTAACGTTACTTTAATCAACAACACATTTTAATTAACTTTATATCATTATATGTAACTTTAGTTAATAGTATTATATGAATTAAAATATATATATAACCGTGTATGATATAAAAATATGTATTATAGTATTAAAATATTTGTGGCACTTTTATAAAATGTAAAACTATAAGGTAAATTAATTAATTATATGATAATAAATTTTTATATAATAAAAATGAAATTAATAAATAAACATTTAATTTTGATAATAATAATAATATAAACGAAATAATTATTTAATCTAGAATCTTCTATTTTTTTCTCTAGATTATTTATTTATGGAAAATTATACATGTATTAATCTAAAAAGATATTTCTTTGGGAACAAGTTGTGAACCTAGACATTTTTTCTAACAAAATACATTTACTTGGAGAATAAGAAAAATATATATTTTTTAAAAACAAATCAGCCATTTTTATAAAAGATTTATTTATTTTTATTTATATTATTTAACTTGTTTTCCAAGGTAATTTTTCCCTATAAATACCAAGTTAAACCTCACATTTTTTTCTCATAAATCCTTGGAGTCTTTCTCAAAACCCTAAATATATTTTGTAAGTTTTCTTTCTTTTTTTTTTTTGATTTATTTTTTTAGCCGATTACTTTAGTTATTTTTATTAAAAAAATTAAATATAAGTAACACATGATAATTACTATTATGTATTATAAGTTTATGAAAAATATCTTTTACAGATTTATAAGTCCAAATTATATTTTTAAATAATTAAAAAATAGATTTAAAAGTATATATATATATATACGGTACAAATATATTTATAAAAAATATATAAATTGTAAATTAAATCATGTAATTATTTTTACAGTAAAGTAACATACTTATAATAATTTTTCTTATCAAAATATAATTTGTATATATTTTCATAATGAATTATTCTTATCTTTAATAACCGAATAAGAGGAAAATACAAAAGTAATTAATAAAAACTTTATAAATTCGTGGTATCTGGTCTTATTTTAACATGTAAACATAAGTTACTTATTTTTAGAATCAATAGAATAATTGTTATTCATTTATTATGATTTAGTGTACATAAATATTGTATAAATTGAGTTTTAAATTCTATAAATACTTAAAAATAGTAAAATTAATTTTTACAAAGTTTAATAGTCTTATAATAATTTATAAAGTCAAAAACCTAATTTATGTAACATTATATATATTTATTCTTTATTTATGTTTATACCGAATTACTTAAATACACATAAAACGAGTTTAAAATTAAATAATATACCAACAACAGTAAAAATTACATAAAAGTATTTATAAAAAGTAGTAGAATATATAAAAATAATTACATATTATTGGAGTATTATTTAAAATTAATTTCGAATTATGTATTAATTAAACGTAGAAACTATGTAAAATTCGTAATAAATATTTTTAATAATAATACAAATATATATAAACATTTTCCGAGTTTATAAAACTTATCTAGACCTGTGAAAATTATAAAACTAAATATTTTGGTCGAATTAGTATTTATTCCATAATTAAACTCTATTTGTGTATAAGCCGAAAACAAATAAGGAAATAAATAAAAATAAATATAAAGATAATGTAGAATATTATTATAAAATTTTTCTACAGATTTATGAACTTAAGGAAATCTATTAAACTTATAAACTTAATTATTTGATATTTTATTAAATTAAAAAAAATTTAGGGAAGTATATATCTATTTTTAGAATATATAATGTATATAAAATATATATTAACTACTTATATTAATTCTAAATATAAAAATCTGCAAATAAACAATTAATTAATAATTTAATATTTATTTAACATACATAGTAGATATTTAATATTATACATATACCTAGTAAAATATATAACATATATTATACATACATATACTTTATTAATTCATTAATATTATACAAAATACAATAACATAACATGATAATAAACCTAAACTTATATATACTTAAATAAATAATAATGATAATCGAATTATTAATATAATAACTAATATAATAAACATATTATTAATACATTAACGTGTCGTATTCCTATACGCACATAACGAGTTAAGGTTATGATCAAAAGATAACGTATAACTTATACGAACTCCCCGCTACTTACGGTCAAGTGGATGATGTCTAGGTTTCCATGATGGGAATAAGGTTTTGGATTAAATGAAAGGTTGTAGACTTATAGTCCAACTGAAAGTTCCTGACCCCCGGTTACATCTGGTCATCCCGACTTACTTGATAGCAATCAATTTTGGACAAAGTTGTACAATGTCGTAAGGTGAAAATTATAACCCGAACTTTCTAAAACTAGAAACCTACTTTAAATGGAAACTTTCCAAAAGTAAAAAACTCTTATCATAAATTGTCACTTCTAATACAATCATTATGTTAGTAATCATACTCCTTATCTGTTAGACAAATCTCTGATAAGTCAATATATCTCTAGGTTAAAGACCTGGTCATATACTCTCGTTCATTTCATTCGTGGAATTATCTTCATCTTTTGCTGTGCTATTTAAGTTGATTTTCATAGTCCCATTTTTACCGTTTTTATATTTTGGGATGAGACACATGCTTGCTTTTAAATGTTTTACGGTTTAGACACAAGTAACTTGAAAAACTTTATATGCAACTTGATGAGACCTTTTGTTAAACTTGTATTTATACATGTATTTATACTTGTATTTTTACATGCTAAATCCCCGCTAGATAATATCATTAATTGCATGAATTTGAGTTGGCAAACTTAATTATTGATGGTAGCGCTATGGGAGCAACGTCCCTATCCATTGACATATGTCAAGTGGGTACATAATAATGAAAGCATGGTACGATGGTACCATGGGGTATTAATTGTTTAGTTCGATATTATACTCATGGCATATACTTTAATTTTTGATATATGAATTATATCGGATATTTATAACTAAATCTTGTGGTCAAAAATCTTGATTATTGATATAAACCTATGAATTTCACTCAACATTTGTGTTGACGTTTTAAGCATGTTTTATCTCAGGTTATAATTAGCTTTGTGATGCTAGCTACTGTGCTGTTGATGATTACCTGCTTTGTTTGCTGCATTGGAGTCCATCATTTTTATTTATCATTTAATATATAGACATTTGTCATTGGATTAAAGATGTAAAACCTTATTAATTTTCTGCTGCAATACAATTAATGTTTTATAAAACGTCTCATATAGAGTCGTTCTCGTTTGTACACTTGTGTTATGATATTGAAAAGTCACAAATACCCCTGGCCCTATTTGGGGGTGTGACATGAATGATCAAATTGTAGTCTTAGTTCTCCCTTCTGAGTTAGCAGGAATTTACAACATATTTAACGTATGCTACTTGAGAAAGTGTAAAGTCGAGGATGAAAATCATATTTTTCTGTTGAAGGATTTGAAAGTAGATATGACCAAGAAACTGATTGAAGAGCCAATTAGGGTAATTGATCGAAAATTTACCATGCTAAGGAAGAAGCAGATTCCTATGGTACTAGTTGAGTGATGGCATAGTTTAGGTGCCAATATGACTTGGGAAACTGAGTAGTTAATGAGGGCGCGCTATCCCCATTTGCTTGACCTTGACCAGATTCTGAGGATGAAATCTTCTTAAGGGGGGGGGGGTGGATTTGTAACACCCTTAGATCGGGCCTACCTATAAGATTACTGTTTTTCCCCTAAGTTTGTATACGTATCCTTATATGTGCTTTTATTTTAATTTAATGTTTATTACAATTTGGTTGTGGTTAGGACCAGTTTGTGACAAGGGTTACAGAATATGTTTGTTTATTAATTTGGACTCCGTTAGGGTTGTTAAATGATGTACGAAAGATATCAGAGAACTGATAAATACCCGTGTGTTGTGGGGTATGGGATTTGATCCCAATTAAGTGACTTGAACTACTCTTTGTGCCTCATTTCCTCCACTTCTCTAGATTATTCACACATACACTCATATATTGTACCTTCTTCATCTTCATTTACCAAATACTAACTTCTTAATCTTGTTCTTGAGCTCAAATCAGTTATATCTTTGGGTTCTTTGTGATTTGTTGAGTCTTTTAAGGTAAGAATCAAAGGAATTCATGATTTAATCTTTGTAAAAATGGGGTTTTTGTGTTAGGTTTTACAAAAGTGTAATTTAGGTCATAATTGCTTAAATTGTTGTTATTTGTGTTAGAATCTTGTGGGTTTGTGCTCCAAAATGTTTAGTGTACCAGATGTGTGTGACGACCCGAAAATTTCCGACCAAATTTAAACTTAATCTTTATATGATTTCGACATGATAAGCAAAGTCTGTAATGTTGAGTCTCAAAAATTTTGAACTGTTTCTTATATTCATTTAACCTCGACTAGTTTCGATGATTCATGAGCATGTATTTGTAAATAAATATGTAAATATATAGGAAAATATAAATAATAGTATATATGATAATTCGAAAAAATAAAATACAATTTAATCATTTGATTAAAAAAATTGTAAAATAATATACAGGATGATTAAGTTACTACTAAAATGAATCTATAAATATATAGATATGATCTCTAAATAATTGATGATTATATGCATACTGTAATATATTAAAACGTATAAATAATAAATAGTCAATATATTTATTATATATATATATATTATATAACTAATAAATTGTAATATTAAATTACATGTTGAAATATAGTTATTATATTAAAATGGTTATTATTACTTTCATTATTATTATTAAAATAAAAATTAATATTAATATTAATATTAATATTAATATTAATATCAAGATTATGAATACAACAACATCAACAACACACCCAATCCCATTTTATGGGGTATGGGATCAAGATTATGAATATTATTATATAATAAATATATATATAAAGTTTGATACATTCAATTTATTATTATTACTAAAAGTTATCATTTTTATTTAAAATTATTATTATCATTATTTTTATTACTTTTATCATTATTTTTATTATTATTAATATTATATTATTTTATATTATTATTAATATTATTAATTCTATTATTATTAGTAGTTTAATTATTAGTAATGATATTATAGTATTTTACTATCAACATATTTATATTTATAAATTGATATTACCAAATCAGATAAACAAAATTGTGAGATATATAAATCGAATATATACATATTCTGTTAGCCATCACCATCGATTTAACTATTTTTCTTCTCCTACAACTATTCTTGATTGATAGTCTTGTCCACTTAATTGGTACTACAAAACAATGAATATTTACTCAATCAAATTATAAGTTTACTATTGCATTACGATAAAAGAAACCAAACAGATAGTTACAAAATCTGTTTGAAGTAGTTTTCTACCTTTTGATTTTTGTCTTCTTCATCAAAATTATGTCGAACCATTTTCCCTACAAAACAATCGATCACTTCATAAAACTTGTAATCGAAGACACCATTTGATCTTCTTCTTCTCTTTTCTTCAAAACCCACATGGGTGTTATCGCTATTATGTTTTCCATCATCCATACTCCCATGCTCAAACCATCAACCTTCATGAACAAACCTCGGGTCCTATTTCTCTTCATGATTCTCTCATGGTTATCAAAACACCACCATTTATAAACTGTCAATATAATACTAACCTTTTGTGTTCGAAACCTTTTATCACCACTTCCACCGATCACCACCCTAACCTTCTATCACCATTGAACACCGTCATAAACACATGAAACCCGTCACCCTCCTTCACCGTTGTTTGAACTACCACAAACCCAATCCCACTTCTAATTACTTTTTGTTTCTCCCACGATAAATAACACCACCAAAACATCATCCTTCCAATTTTCTTAAAGCACAAATGAACCATCATCAAAGCACTGCTACCGTTTATTATTTTTCTGTTTTCAAAACCAACACGCACAATCACCATCGAACCACCTTGCTCGAGTTCTTCTCTCTTGAATCACCTTAACTTTCACCACTATTTCAAGCCATAATAACCACCTTCGACAACCATCACCTTTGAACACCATCAAGACCACTTGTCAAACATAAACAAGATTACCACAAACCACCAATATATTTTTTTTCCTTCCATGACATAAAGGCTGCTACAATATCCATTCCTTTTCTTATTTTTCTGTTACAAACGATCATCCATCTCTACTGCTATTTCGTTTACTTCTACAAAGAAAACCAACGAAGGGAAGTTATATTATACGTTTACTTGTCAATTTGTATATAGGATATTAATAGGGCTATATAAATTTATCAATTGGGGCTAGGAGGATATTCATGGCTGACACATTAGTTGTTTAATCAAGGACATGCCAATTCTCTTTTCCCTTTAACTTTGTAAAGTGGATTCCACTAAGGGAATGTACACCGACACTTTGCCAAAAGTATACCGGTTTCATGTAGTAAATTACACGATCCATGTAAGATTACTCGCGGTTTCTTGTGTCTATTACTAGTCGATGTTTTTAACATAAATGATAATGAAGATGATGCGAGTATGATTATTGATGGTGATTGAATGATGATGAGAATGCATGATAAAGAAACCGAAATTTTACAATTTTTCAAGTTGGGCTGTTATGCTTAAATGGTTCAGTTAAAAATAAAACACATTGGGCCGGTTCTTTGTCTATTATGATTAAGGGAAATGACGGTTTGGAAATTAAATAAATCGATGAGGATGTATGATGTTAGATGAGGATGATGATATGAATGATAATGATCATGAATTATTATGTTTAGGATAATGGGTTTTGAAAAAGATGAAACAGAAAGCGCGTTATAATAATTATAAGGAGTATTAATTCAGAAAAAGCATGATCAGGGGAGTGGTTAAGGATGTTATCGGGTTAGCGGGACGTCACGGGTTCAAACCCGGACTTGAGCATTTTCGTTTATGACTACATCCTTGAGGTAGTTTACCTATTACTCATTATTATTATTATTATTATTATTATTATTATTATTATTATTATTATTATTATTATTATTATTATTATTATTATTATTATTATTATTATTATTATTATCAATATTATTGTTATTATTATAAATACATATTATTTTACAAAAATACATTACAAATATATTAATATTAAATATTACTAAATTTTTATACTAAGTAAGCTATATATATATATAATATATTAATAATATAAATATATATATTCTTATCATATATAAATCTTGAAATAAATTTTTATTTTTAATGTATCATGATAAATGATTAATATTATATTATTAAACTACTTTAATAAGTATTTATTATATTAATATTAATAAATGTATTATAGAAATAAATAATTACTACTTAAAGTATATAGGATAAATATAACTTAATATGATATGTAAATTATTAATATATAAACTTATTAGTTGTTATTATATGTGACAATATACATAAATGATATAGGTTCGTGAATCTAAGGCCAACCCTGCACTTGTTCCGTGTCATCATATACATATTTTTACTACAAAATATCGTATGGTGAGTTCATTTGCTCCCTTTTACTCTTTATATTTTTGGGACTGAGAATACATGCGATGTTTTTACAACTGCTTTATTAAATGCTTTTGAAATATATTTTGAACTGCGAATACATGAAATGCTTTTATAAATATTTGACGAGATAGACACAAGCAAAACATTCCTCGAATGAATTATTATGCAGACGGAAGTTCTGTGGATTATTATTGAATTATGTGGACATGATAATTGCCACCAATTGATGTGAATATTTTTCCCCTGATTATTATTGCTTGGTAACCTAAGAATTAGAATCGGGTATGGCCCTAATTCACGCAAATCCTAAAGGTAGCTACCGGGTTTAACACCCCCACCCAGAATGTTCACTAGACGGAAGAGCTAGTGGGCGTGGTGTTTAGTACTTCGAAGTTTATATAATTTTACAGACGAGATGTTCTGTTTTTGGGGATATTATTGATGCGCATTATATGTTAAGGTCAGTTACCAAGCCAAGCTATGAAAGCAAAGTGAATGTTATGTATCGAGGGAATGATTTTTATACACAGGTTATGTGTATTATTTTTGTGCACGAGATATGTGTACGGTTATTAAAAATCGGGAGGCAACCTACGGGGGAGAAAAGGATACGAACCTACTCTGCTAAGCATTATGAAAAAATTGTTTCGTACACGATATAGGTGTACTGTATTTAAATCTTGTGGTATATCAAAATGATGAATTTTTCCTGTTTATGATAAACCTATGAACTCACCAACCTTTTGGTTGACACTTTAAAGCATGTTTATTCTCAGGTATTAACGAAATCTTCCGCTGTACATTTGCTCATTTTAAAGATATTACATGGAGTTGTTCATGGCATATAGAGGTCAGAACCTCGTAATGGGACCAACTGTTGAAGACTTCTTCCAGATGGATTAGGACGGGTCACTACAGGTGGTATCAGAGCGGTGGTCTTAGCGAACCAGGTCTTGCATTAGTGAGTCTGGACTTCGACCTAGTAGTAGTTAGGATATATCAATGAGTTTGGACTTGGTCCTTGTTTGCATGTCAAAAGTTTTGCTTATCATTCCTTGTCGAAAAATATCTACCTATCAAATTCAGTCTCGACACGTTTTATTGCAATTATTGCATAGATGGTGTACAGACAAATTCATATCCCATCACATTAAACCTTGTTTGACACATTTCCTTAATTCCCTCCGTAATCTACGGGATCTTCTGTACTATAGGTATTCTATGTAATTAGAATATCATCTGGTATCCGAAAATCATTTCATATCGAAAAATCTTTTATTCAATCCTACTAAATGGAACTCGCCACTAGTTCAAGTCCCTCGGATTCCGATATGGAATTCCACTCGAGCTCCGAAAGCAGTGTAATCGGAATGGATCAACCAATTAGCCATCATCAATTTTGGATGAATTGGGAATGGGTTGGTAGTCGACTTAATCAATGGATATGAGAAGAAGGCGATCCTTTTCACCCACCAACCTGCACTCTTGGCGACGAACCTGAAGCACTTACCGGCGAACCTATCCGAAACACCATTTTCAGCCTCATTTACAGGGTAGCTCGTCACGATTATATTCTATATACAATTCTAAACCTTATTCATCCGCTACTTCCGACCGACAATCATCCCGGAATAATGGAAAAGGTCAACGAGCTTCGCGCTTGAATAATCAATTTGGGGAATATGGTGAAAAACTTACCAGCTTCAGCAACATCACCAGCACCAACAACCACACCAGTACCACCAACAACCTAAGTTTCAACATCACAAACCGTATCTCGAGCATAACCTTCGTCCTACATACTGTTCTACATCACTTTCTTCGATCTACATGACGATTATGTAATCTCTAATATTTTAGAGATTATTTACTCTCGTTCTAACGGTAAAACAAATGAAATTTATATCATATTAACTCATTAAATCCACGATTACATCTGAAGAAAATATATATGTAAGAATATTTTCATAAAGGTTGTAATTAAAAATTCTTTTGTACAAACTGTTAATGGTGAAAATATTTTAACGGGTAGGTAATACCCGAGGAATATTTAGATCTCACATTAACATATTGTACTGTACATTCTTTGGTTCCGATTCAATAGTCATTTACTATCCTACTTACAACCACAGATATACGTATCCGTTCACTCACAAATAACCATTTTAATTCCAATTCAATTTCATATTCGAATTTCGACCGATCAGAATCCAAGTCAAGATTTGACAAGTGGCATAATGAAGAAAATAATGGGTAAAATAAAATTGATTAGTAACCATTTATTTAACTACGAAAAAAAAATTCTTTAAGATATAACTAATAAATTGTAATATTAAATTACATGTTGAAATATAGTTATTATATTAAAATGGTTATTATTACTTTCATTATTATTATTAAAATAAAAATTAATATTAATATTAATATCAAGATTATGAATATTATTATATAATAAATATATATATAAAGTTTGATACATTCAATTTATTATTATTACTAAAAGTTATCATTTTTATTTAAAATTATTATTATCATTATTTTTATTATTCTTATCATTATTCTTATTATTATTAAAAGTTATCATTTTTATTTAAAATTCTATTATTATTAGTAGTTTAATTATTAGTAATGATATTATAGTATTTTACTATCAACATATTTATATTTATAAATTGATATTACCAAATCAGATAAACAAAATTATAAGATATATAAATCGAATATATTCATATTCTATTAGCCATCACCATTGATTTAACTATTTTTCTTCTCCTACTACTATTCTAGATTGATAGTCTTGTCCACTTAATTGGTACTACAAAACAATGAATATTTACTCAATCAAATTATAAGTTTACTATTGCATTACGATAAAAGAAACCAAACAGATAGTTACAAAATCTATTTGAAGTCATTTTCTACCTTTTGATTTTTGTCTTCTTCATCAAAATTATGTCGAACCATTTTCCCTACAAAACAATCGATCACTTCATAAAACTTGTAATCGAAGACACCATTTGATCTTCTTCTTCTCTTTTCTTCAAAACCCACATGGGTGTTATCGTTATTATGTTTTCCATCACCCATACGCCCATGCTCAAACCATCAACCTTCATGAACAAACCTCGGGTCTTATTTGTGACGACCCGGAGATTTCTGACCAAATTTAAACTTAATCTGTAAATGTTTCCGACATGATAAGCGAAGTCTATAATGTTGAGTCTCTAAAATTATGGAATTATGTTCATGTAATCAATTACCTCTTTACTATACTCGACGATTCACGAACAATTGTGTGTAAATAAAAAAATGTAATTTCACATCTATATATTTATATATATGCAAATAAGTATAAGGGTATATATAATATTTCAAATTAAGTACACTTTAATCATTTGAATTAAAAATTTAAAATAATACATAGCATAAATAAGTTATAATTAAAAATGAAGTTATGTATAAATATATATATAATTTCTATATATCTTTATTATTATATTATATATATAATATATAAATAATAAAAAGTTATTATTATGATTCCATACATATACGAATAATTGTGATAATTACTTTTATCAGAATAAATAACTATATTAATAAAATTATGATACTAATATGAAAATTATTATGTACAGACCATTATAGTATTATCAGTATGAATACTAATTTAGATATGTAATCTATAAATATGAAATTTTATCGTTATAGTATTGATATTACAAATATAATTATTATAATTAGTATTATTATATCAGTTTTATTATTAAGATTGTTAATTGTATTTTTTTATTTTTATATAATCTATTATATTTAGTAATGATATTATTATTATTATTTTAGTATTATCATTTATTATTATTAATATTAGTATTCTTATTAATATAAATGTTAATAATATTATTATCATTAAATACATTGATAATTATTAGATTTAAACTATATAACTACAGATAAATATATAAATGCATATATACATATATATAAATACATGTTTATAAATAAAAATATAGATATGTATATAAATAAACAGATATACGAATATATATTTTAAATCAGATTTATAAATAAATAGATTTAGATATATATATATAAAAATATATATACTAATATTTACATTCAGGAGATTTATTGGATACGTAATTAGTTCCTTTCACCATCCTTTTGTGATCAAATGGTCCTACTACAGCTAATCTTCTACGATTTAGAATCAAACACTAGGAACAATCCAAATTCTGTTTAGGGTCGACATCCATTTTTATTTATTTATTTATTTATTTATGCTGTACGATAACAAAAATTCTGGTCGACTTTCTTACAGCTATAATTCAAACGAATTTCACACTTAAACTGATTTAGTCATTTATTTATAGATTTTCCTTATCAATTAAAAATCATTACAGTCTTTATCCCATCCAATTAAATCAGAAATCAACGAAGAACAAGTGAAACTGCCCTGTTCACGTCAAAAATTCCAAAAGGGTCGATTTCGAAATAAAGTTCAAAATGTGTAAATGTAGTTCTGTTAAGAATCTATTACTCGATCTTTCTGCAAAATTTGAAGTTCCAACTCTTATTATCGAATCCTAATTTTGAAGTCAAACTTTCAAAAGTAAAAAGTCAACGATCTGTTCTTCCCCAAATTCGAATTCGTTTTTATGATTTCAGTTAAATTAAAGCTTCAGAGGGTTTCTAATAATGATTTAAAACCTTTTTCATTTAGAAATCGTGGTCTAAAATAGTCTGGAAATCGAGTTTAATAATTGAGTCTATAGAGTTCATCAGCGAATTTTTTTACAGCTTCTTTTTTTTATTTTCTTTTTATTTTATTGTTTTAATTAAATTAATTATCCACCAATTGTTTCTGTAACAATTTCAAGTCATTAAATTTAATAAGTGATTCGTTGTTTTGATTTGGTTGAACTCTGGTCGACTGGAATATGAAGAGAAAGGAGAAGATATAAGAAACAGATAATAGATACAGTTTATATATAATAAAAAGGGTGTTTAAGTCAGGAAATCAAAAACGGCTGAGTGGTATTGTGTGCTTTGGGTTAAGCGAGAGGTCTCGGGTTCAAACCTGGGTGGTGACATCTTTTTTTTTAAAGCTTGATTAAAGGTAGTCTATTCTTGTTATTATTATTTTTTATTATTATTGTTATTATTAGATTTTGTTATTATTACTAGAAATTATTATGATTATTATTATTGTTATGATTATTATGATTATAAGTATTTTTGTTATTAGGTTTATTAGTATTATTATTATTATTATTATTATTATTATTATTATTATTATTATTATTATTATTATTATTATTATTATTATTATTATTATTATTATTATTATTATTTTTAACAAGTATTATTATTAAATGTAATTATTATCATTATTCTAATTATTATCATTAACTTAGTTATTACTAAATAGAACGAGTATTATTACTATTATTATTATGTTTATGATTAAAATTCTTATTATTATATATTCATTAATATTGTTATTATTACTATTGTTATCTATATCAATATCAATAAAGATACTATTGTTAGAATTTTAGAATTTTCAGTGTTATTAATATAGGTATTATTATTACTAAGAAAATGATGCAAAAACTATTATTACTTCATTAATATTAGTATTTGAATCATTCTTATAATTATTAGTATTATCATTATTAATAAAGTTATTATTACTAGTAAATCATTATTATCAAAACTATCATTTTTAACAAATAAATATTTTATACCAAAACTTATATTTACTATATATACTATAATTATATTTCATATAATAATATATCAAACATACTAATATTTTAAATAAATACTTACATATAACTAAATGTATAGATAAAAATTAATTTGAAATATATATACAAAATATACAAATATTATATAAGATATATTATATATAAATAAAGTTTATATTTAAAAAGATTTGAGTATAAATTCCATATAACTACACGTATCTAAAAACCTTTACAATTAATGAATGAAATTATGAAATTTCTATTAAATATTTTAATAGATATACAATTGATATAGGTTCGTGAATCCAAGGCCAACCCTGCATTGTTCAGTTGTTCAATATAGTCATATGTATTTTTACTACAAAATACATTAGGTGAGTTTCATTTGCTCCCTTTTTAAATGCTTTTGCAATATATTTTTCGGACTGAGAATACATGCGTTGCTTTTATAAATGTTTTACGAAATAGACACAAGTACTTAAAATTACATTCTATGGTTGGATTATTAACCGAATATCGCCCTTCAAGTCTTGTAACCTAAGAATTTAGGGAAATGGCCCCTGATTGACGCGAATCCTAAAGATAGATCTATGGACCTTGACAAGTCCCATTCATGGTACGAATGCTTTAGTACTTCGAGATTATTATTATATAGACGAGAAGTTCTATTTGCTGATATTCTATGCATTAAAGTTAACGTCGGTTACCAGGTGTTCAATCCATATGAATGATATTTTTGTCTCTATGCATGGGACGTTTATTTTATGCGAACTGAAAATGAAAATCTTGTGGTCTATTAAAAGGATGGAAATGATTATTTATGTTAAAATAATGAACTCAACAACCTTTTGGTTGACACTTTAAAGCATGTTTATTCTCAGGTACGAAAGAAATCTTCCGCTGTGCATTTGCTTATCTTAGAGATATTACTTGGAGTCATTCATGACATATTTCAAAAGACGTTGCATTCGAGTCATCGAGTTCATCAAGAATATTATCAAGTCATTTATAGTTTAGATATATTATGAAATGGTATGCATATCTGTCAACTTACGATGAAATGAAAGTTTGTCTTTTAAAAACGAATGCAATGTTTGTAAAATGTATCATATAGAGGTCAAGTACCTCGCGATGTAATCAACTGTTGTGAATCATTTATAATCGATGTGGACTTCGTCTGGATGGATTAGGACGGGTTATGAAAGTTGGTATCAGAGCGGTGGTCTTAGCGAACCAGGTCTTGCATTAGTGTGTCTAACTGATAGTTATTTAGATGTGTTAGTGAGTCTGGACTTCGACCGTGTCTGCATGTCAAAAGTTTTGCTTATCATTTCGTGTCGAAAATTACATGCTTATCAATCTTAGGGAATTACTTGCTTATCATTCTTAATCTAGACACATCATACTGCAATGATTGCATGAATAGTGTATAGACAAAAATTCATATCTTAGCGTATCTGCTAATTCATATCTTAGCGTATCTGTTATTGTTACCTTTGCCTGACAGATTCCGTAGATTCCTCCGTAACTTATGGGATTTTAGTATTATATATGCATATGTAAATTATGTATTGCAGGGTACTAATCTACATCCTATAATCTATTTCTTATCGAAAATCCTTCATCTGATCATACGAGATGAATCCCTTAACCAGTTCGAGTCCCTCAGATTTCGATAGCTATTCCGATAGTTATTCCAACAGCTATTCCGACATGGATATTCACCTAAGCTCCGAAAGCGGTGTCACCAGAATGAATCAATCAATCAACCATCCCCAATTCATCTGATGGGTTCGTAGTCGACTTAATCAATGGAGACGCGAAGAAGGCGATCCCTTCCACCAACCGAATTCACCTCTTGACAATGAACCTGAAGCGTTTACCGGCGAACCTGTTCGAGACACCATTTTCTCTCTCATTTCCAGAGTATCTCGCCACGACCATATCACGAGTCAGATTCAAAACCTTATTCATTCGCTCGTTCATACCGACAATCATCCCGGAGTAATAAAGTCAATGAGTTTCGCGCCCGAGTTGTAGCCTTGGAAAATATGGTGCAAAATGTACCAGCTTCAACAACATCAACGGCATCAACTGTACCACCAGCAACAACACAAACCACAACAACACACGCCTCAATATCACAATCGGTACCCCGAGCATAATCATCGTTCTACATGACGTTTTGCATCATTTATCTTCGTTCAACATGGCGATTATGTAATCTCTAATGTTTTAGAGATTATGTACTCTAGTTCTAGCCGTAAATCTAATTAGTTTAATATCACATTGACTCATTAAATCCATGATTATATCTGAAGAAAATATATATGTATATATATTTTCATAAAGATTGTAATTAAAAATTCTTTCGTACAAACTGTTAATGGTGAAAATATTTTAACGGGTAGGTAATACCCGAGGAATCTTTAGTTTTCACATTAAGTAAGTTACACTGTACATTCTTCGAATCTGATTCAACAGTAATTTACAATCTTACTTACATCCACAGATATACGAATCCGTTCATTGCAGAATAACCCTTTTCATTCAATTTCATATTTGGAGTTTGATCTATCAGAATCCAACAAGTGGCATAATGAAGAAAACATTGGACAAAAATAAAATTTGTTAGAAACAAACAAATTAACCATGAGAAATTTTGTTAAGAATCCACGCTAACTGTTCCTAGCTAATTGTTCCTAGCTAACTGATTACATTTTATTTATCGCAATTTAATTATCGCAATTTACATTCTCGCAATTTTATTTATCGTCATTTAATTTCTGTTATTTACTTTACGCACTTTATTTATCGTTATTTAATTTCTGTTATTTATTTTACGCACTTTAAATATCGGGACACGTATATAGGGTTTTGACATATCATATCGACGCATTTATATATATTATTTGGAATAACCATAGACACTCTATATGCAGTAATGATCGAGTTCTCTATACAGGGTTGAGGTTGATTCTATAATAATATATATACTTTGAGTTGTGATCGAGTCTGAGACATGTACACGGGTCACGATACGTATTAATTAATTCGAATATTATATATTAAACTATATATGAATTATTGGACTGTCAACTGTGGACTATCGACTGTGGACTAATAACATTGGACAATTAAAATAAATTAAAATATTGATTATAACATATGAAACTAAACAATTCTTCAAGTTTGCCACTTGATTTCATCTTAAACCTCATTTATATCTTGACGATTACAATCTGCTTTCAAACCTTTCATGATTCTTGAAAATACCTCAATCGAGAGGATGAAACAACCGCACTTCATTTACGGAAGAAAAGATTGATGCATATAGTGTTGCACCTGAAAAACACTCGGAACCTGAGTAAACGTTTAACACATAGCTGTGCTAATTCCTTTAGTGTTATTATTACCGAAAATAACTTTGCAACTCCTGATCGAGATAGCCAATTTTGTCACAGCTCCAACAAGTCAACTTCGATTTTTTCGTTCGAAACAACCTTATTATAATCTTGATATATATGTGTACTCTTTTATTGTTACCGGGGAACCTTTTATATCCCACCATATTATCAGTAGACGTACCAGCAACCTCGTTGCTCCTTGGCTTAAATCTCTACGTCAAATCACTATATTTATCTATTGAAGTCTCATCATGTACTCATCCGCATTTTGTAACAAGAATTGCCATACCAATTACCGGGAATCAACAAATCTGTATTGTGAGTCTCGCAACGTTTCCACATCAACAGTTATATGTTTCCATATAAATATTTATCTCTTAGAACTATGATCTTCTATTCTAAAATTCTGAAAAGCATCCAGTCTACGAATCAATACTTTGAATGTTGAAAAAGCTGAATAAAGCAGCAGAAATCGTAGACAACCGTAAATGACCTTAATCATCAGAAGGTTGATGATAAAGAATAGTATGTTGGAAAAGCTCAGAAAAGTTGGGATTGGAAAACGGATTGAGCTAACCACGAAGGAGACCAAGGACAAATACAAGGACCATACCCTATATTCAAAGAATCCAGGTAATTCTGGATCCGATGAAATCTTTAGAGAATATCTTGCTCCGAAGTCATGTTAAAATCTTGCGGAAAATCTTTCTTCATCAACCATCGAACTTAGAAATTCCAAAATATCATCATAAATATCTTCGATATTTCTGAAGATATTTTCATAAATAATCTCGTTCGAAATTATTTATCTCTTCGTGCTATCTATATTACATCATAGAGGAAACTATTTTAATTTCTAAATTTCTTTAAAATTCGAGTTTAAAATATGAATGTTATTGAAGTAATCTTGGGAACTGATGCATGAGTTAGTATAATATAATGACACTTGATCAACGTGATATATTACATTAAGTCATGCTGAGTTTCTAAATGGAACGTGATGATTCACAGATCATAACATCATCATGTGCCATGTTACACGACTCTTACGTTCTGTCTAATCTATAAACATATCAAGAACATATTTTTCTTGATAGTCCTATCTTTCCTTGAATTCTGGTAATTTGACAAGTCAAATTATACTAGTACCGTTTCTTTCTTAGAACATTAACAATGTTCATTCTGAAACTTATATCTACGAATTCTGGACCATTACAAGATATGCCTAATCGCAAGAAGAAGAAACGAAGGGACAAAGCTCCGAAATAGAAATTGGAGTATAAATCGCAGCAAATAGGGGGAAGTATTAACTGGGGATGACAATGATTATAGAAAACAAAAGCAAGGACTTCGAAGTATAAGGGAAGATATAAAGCCGATAACAACACATAAATTACAAACCATGTATATCAATGTTTATAGCAACATAAAGACACTGGAGGATTAAAAGCACTATAACCTCAAGGGCAAAGTAGAAGTAAGCAGATTCCTCTGGTGGAAGTTGGAAAAAGAGGATTATTGTTGTGATAGTAAGGATAAGGACAAGGATCAGAACTGGATTAAGCATTTTCACAATCTTTTGAATTTGGAAATTGAGTATAGGAATGGTAAAAGTAATGGAATGGAAGAAGTTAATTTATAGTGAGATACCAGATAAAGCAATCGAGACAGATGATCGCGTTTAATTAAAGAGATTTTAATCTCCATAAATCCCGAAGAATCAAATCTTTTAGTTTTTGAAGATTTTCTTTAAATCCCTTGAATTCCGGAATTCAACCAAGATACCATCAAAAGTTAAGACGAATCTTTACTTTTTCTATTTCAATCTTTTGTGACAACTTCACTCGTACACTTCACATAATCAAATCATTTTATCTATGTTACTCACTAATGATAAAACTCTATTATCAACCCATATTCGTCATGAACACATTTTTATTGTTAGCCATGACCTCCTCACTCAAATTTCGGGACGAAATTTCTTTAACGGATAGGTACTGTGATGACCCGGAGATTTTCGACCAAATTTAAACTTAATCTGTAAATGTTTTTGACACGATAAGCGAAGTCTGTAATGTTGAGTCTCGAAAATTATGGAATTATGTTCATGTAATCAATTACCTTTTTACTATACTCGACGATTCACGAACAATTGTGTGTAAATAAAAAAATGTAATTTCACATCTATATATTTATATATATGCAAATAAGTATAAGGGTATATATAATATTTCAAATTAAGTACACTTTAATCATTTAAATTAAAAATTTAAAATAATACATAGAATAAATAAGTTATAATTAAAAACGAAGTTATGTATAAATATATATATAATTTCTATATATCTTTATTATTATATTATATATATAATATATAAATAATAAAAAGTTATTATTATGATTCCATACATAAACGAATAATTGTGATAATTACTTTTATCAGAATAAATAACTATATTAATAAAATTATGATACTAATATGAAAATTATTATGTACAGACCATTATAGTATTATCAGTATGAATACTAATTTAGATATGTAATCTATAAATATGAAATTTTATCATTATAGTATTGATATTACAAAATATAATTATTATAATTAGTATTATTACTATATCAGTTTTATTATTAAGATTGTTAATTGTATTTTTTTATTTTTATATAATCTATTATATTTAGTAATGATATTATTATTATTATTTTAGTATTATCATTTATTATTATTAATATTAGTTTTCCTATTAATATAAATGTTAATAATATTATTATCATTAAATACATTGATAATTATTAGATTTAAACTATATAACTACAGATAAATATATAAATGCATATATACATATATATAAATACAGGTTTATAAATAAAAATATAGATATGTATATAAATAAACAGATATATGAATATAGATTTTAAATCAAATTTATAAATAAATAGATTTAAATATATATAAAAATATATATATACTAATATTTACATTCAGGAGATTTATTAGATACGTAATTAGTTCCTTTCACCATCCTTTTGTGATTAAATGGTCCTACTACAGCTAATCTTGTATGATTTAGAATCAAACACTAGGAACAATCCAAATTCGGTTTAGGGTCGACATCCATTTTTATTTATTTATTTATTTATGTTGTACGATAACAAAAATTATGGTCGACTTTCTTACAGCTATAATTCAAATGAATTTCACACTTAAACTGATTTAGTCATTCATTTATACATTTTCCTTATCAATTAAAAATCATTACAGTCTTTATCCCATCCAATTAAATCAGAAATCAACGAAGAACAAGTGAATCTGCCCTGTTCGCGTCAAAAATTCCAAAAGGGTCGATTTCGAAATAAAGTTCAAAATGTGTAAATGTAGTCCTGTTAAGAATCTATTACTCGATCTTTCTGCAAAATTTGAAGTTCCAACTCTTATTATCGAATCCTAATTTTGAAGTCAAACTTTCAAAAGTAAATAGTCAACGATCTGTTCTTCCCCAAATTCGAATTCGTTTTTATGATTTCAGTTAAATTAAAGGTTCAGAGGGTTTCTAATAATGATTTAAAACCTTTTTCATTTAGAAATCGTGGTCTAAAATAGTCTGGAAATCGAGTTTAATAATTGAGTCTATAGAGTTCATCAGCAAATTTTTTTACAGCTTCTTTTTTTTTATTTTCTTTTTATTTTATTGTTTTAATTAAATTAATTATCCACCAATTATTTATGTAACAATTTCAAGTCATTAAATTTAATAAGTGATTCGTTGTTTTGATTTGGTTGAACTCTGGTCGACTGGAATATGAAGAGAAAGGAGAAGATATAAGAAACAGATAATAGATACAGTTTATATATAATAAAAAGGGTGTTTAAGTCAGGAAATCAAAAACGGCTTAGTGGTATTGTGTGCTTTGGGTTAAGCGAGAGGTCTCGGGTTCAAACCTGGGTGGTGACATCTTTTTTTTTAAAGCTTGATTAAAGGTAGTCTATTCTTGTTATTATTATTTTTTTATTATTATTGTTATTATTAGATTTTGTTATTATTACTAGAAATTATTATGATTATTATTATTGTTATGATTATTATGATTATAAGTATTTTTGTTATTAGGTTTATTATTATTATTATTATTATTATTATTATTATTATTATTATTATTATTATTATTATTATTATTATTATTATTATTAACAAGTATTATTATTAAATGTAATTATTATCATTATTCTAATTATTATCATTAATTTAGTTATTACTAAATAGAACGAGTATTATTACTATTATTATTATGTTTATGATTAAAATTCTTATTATTATATATTCATTAATATTGTTATTAGTACTATTGTTATCTATATCAATATCAATAAAGATACTATTGTTAGAATTTTAGAATTTTCAGTGTTATTAATATAGGTATTATTATTACTAAGAAAATGATGCAAAAAATATTATTACTTCATTAATATTAGTATTTGAATCATTCTTATAATTATTAGTATTATCATTATTAATAAAGTTATTATTACTAGTAAATCATTATTATCAAAACTATCATTTTTAACAAATAACTATTTTATACCAAAACTTATATTTACTATATATACTATAATTATATTTCATATAATAATATATCAAACATACTAATATTTTAAATAAATACTTACATATAACTAAATGTATAGATAAAATTTAATTTGAAATATATATACAAAATATACAAATACATAAGATATATTATATATAAATAAAGTTTATATTTAAAAAGATTTGAGTATAAATTCCATATAACTACACGTATCTAAAAACCTATACAATTAATGAATGAAATTATGAAATTTCTATTAAATATTTTAATAGATATACAATTGATATAGGTTCGTGAATCCAAGGCCAACCCTGCATTGTTCAGTTCTTCAATATAGTCATATGTATTTTTACTATAAAATACATTAGGTGAGTTTCATTTGCTCCCTTTTTAAATGCTTTTGCAATATATTTTTGGGACTAAGAATACATGCGTTGCTTTTATAAATATTTTACGAAATAGAAACAAGTACTTAAAATTATATTCTATGGTTGGATTATTAACCGAATATCGCCCTTCAAGTCTGGTAACCTAAGAATTTAGGGAAATGGCCCCTGATTGACGCGAATCCTAAAGATAGATCTATGGACCTTGACAAGTCCCATTCGGGGTACGAATGCTTTAATACTTCGAGATTATTATTATACAGACGAGAGGTTCTGTTTGGGGATATTCTATGCAATAAAGTTAACGTCGGTTACCAGGTGTTCAATCCATATGAATGATATTTTTGTCTCTATGCATGGGACGTTTATTTTATGTGAACTGAAAATGAAAACCTTGTGGTCTATTAAAGCTTGTATATTCTCAGGTACGAAAGAAATCTGCCGCTGTGCATTTGCTCATCTTAGACATATTACTTAGAGTCATTCATGACATATTTCAAAAGACGTTGCATTCAAGTCGTCTAGTTCATCAAGAATATTATCAAGTCATTTATAGTTTAGATATATTATGAAATGGTATGCATGTCTGTCAACTTACGATGAAATGAAAGTTTGTCTTTTAAAAACGAATGCAATGTTTGTAAAATGTATCATATAGAGGTCAAGTACCTCGCGATGTAATCAACTGTTGTGAATCGTTTATAATCGATGTGGACTTCGTCTGGATGGATTAGGACGGGTTATGAAATTATTTCTCTTCATGATTCTCTCATGGTTATCAAAACACCACCATTTATAAACTGTCAATATAATACTAACCTTTTGTGTTCGAAACCTTTTATCACCACTTCCATGGATCACCACCCTAACCTTCTATCACCATTGAACACCGTCATAAACACATGAAACCTGTCACCCTCCTTCACCGTTGTTTGAACTACCACAAACCCAATCCCACTTCTAATTACTTTATGTTTCTCCCACGATAAATAACACCACCAAAACATCATCCTTCCATTTTTCTTGAAGCACAAATGAACCATCATCAAAGCACTGCTACCGTTTATTATTTTTCTATTTTCAAAACTAACACACACAATCACCATCGAACCACCTTGCTCGAGTTCTTCTCCGTTGAATCACCTTAACTTTCACCACTATTTCAAGCCATAATAACCACCTTCGACAACCGTCACCTTTGAACACCATCAAGACCACTTGTCAAACATAAACAAGATTACCACAAACCACCAATATATTTTTTTCCTTCCACGACATAAAGGCTGCTACAACATCCATTCCTTTTCTTATTTTTCTGTTACAAACGATCATCCATCTCTACTGCTATTTCGTTTACTTCTACAAAGCAAACCAACGAAGGGAAGTTATATTATACGTTTACTTGTCAATTTGTATATAGGATATTAATAGGGCTATATAAAATTATCAATTGGGGCCAGGAGGATATTCATGGCCGACACATTAGTTGTTTAATCAAGGACATGCCAATTCTCTTTTCCCTTTAACTTTGTAAAGTGGATTCCACTAAGGGAATGTACACCGACACTTTGCCAAAAGTATACCGGTTTCATGTAGTTAATTACACGATCCATGTAAGATTACCCGCGGTTTCTTGTGTCTATTACTAGTCGATGTTTTAAACATAAATGATAATGAAGATGATGCGAGTATGATTATTGATGGTGATTGAATGATGATGAGAATGCATGATAAAGAAACCGAAATATTACAATTTTTCAAGTTGGGCTGTTATGCTTAAATGGGTCAGTTAAAAATAAAACACATTGGGCCGGTTCTTTATCTATTATGATTATGGGAAATGACGGTTTGGAAATTAAATAAATCGATGAGGATGTATGATGTTAGATGAGGATGATGACATGAATGATAATGATCATGAATTAATATGTTTAGGATAATGGGTTTTGAAAAAGATGAAATAGAAAGTGCGTTATAATAATTATAAGGAGTATTAATTCAGAAAAAGCATGATCAGGGGAGTGATTAAGGATGTTATCGGGTTAGCGGGATGTCACGGGCTCAAACCCGAACTTGAGCATTTTCGTTTAGGACTACATCCTTGAGGTAGTTTACCTATTACTCATTATTATTATTATTATTATTATTATTATTATTATTATTATTATTATTATTATTATTATTATTATTATTATTATTATTATTATTATTATTATTATTATCAATATTATTGTTATTATTACAAATACATATTATTTTACAAAAATACATTACAAATATATTAATATTAAATATTACTAAATTTTTATACTAAGTAAGCTATATATATATAATATATAAAATATATTAATAATATAAATATATATATTCTTATCATATATAAATCTTGAAATAAATTTTTATTTTTAATGTATCATGATAAATGATAAATGTTATATTATTAAACTACTTTAATAAGTATTTATTATATTAATATTAATAAATGTATTATAGAAATAAATAATTACTACTTAAAGTATATAGGATAAATATAACTTAATATGATATGTAAATTATTAATATATAAACTTATTAGTTGTTATTATATGTGTTAATATACATAAATGATATAGGTTCGTGAATCTGAGGTCAACCCTGCACTTGTTCAGTGTCGTCATATGCATATTTTTACTACAAAATATCGTATGGTGAGTTCATTTGCTCCCTTTTACACTTTATATTTTTGGGACTGAGAATACATGCGATTTTTTTACAACTGCTTTATTAAATGCTTTTGATATATATATTTTGAACTGCGAATACATGAAATGTTTTTATAAATGTTTGACGAGATAGACACAAGCAAAACATTCCTCGAATGAATTATTATATAGACGGAAGTTCTGTGGATTATTATTGAATTATGTGGACATGATAATTGCCACCAATTGATGTGAATATTTTTCCCCTGATTATTATTGCTTGGTAACCTAAGAATTAGAATCGGGTATGGCCCTAATTCACGCGAATCCTAAAGGTAGCTACCGGGTTTAACACCCCCACCCAGAATGTTCACTAGACGGAAGAGCTACTGGGCGTGGTGTTTAGTACTTCAAAGTTTATATAATTTTACAGACGAGATGTTCTGTTTTTTGGGGATATTATTGATACTTATTATATGTTAAGGTCATTTACCAAGCCAAGCTATGAAAGCAAAGTGAATGTTATGTATCGAGAGAATGTTTTTTATACACAGGTTATGTGTATTATTTTTGTGCACGAGATATGTGTACGTTTATTAAAAATCGCGAGGCAACCTACGGGGGAGAAAAGGATACGAACCTAATCTGCTAAGCATTATGAAAAATGGTTTCGTACACGAGATAGGTGTACTGTATTTAAATCTTGTGGTCTATCAAAATGATGAATTTTTACTGTTTATGATAAACTATGAACTCACCAACCTTTTGGTTGACACTTTAAAGCATGTTTATTCTCAGGTATTAAGGAAATCTTCCGCTGTGCATTTGCTCATTTTAAAGATATTACATGGAGTCGTTCATGGCATATAGAGGTCAGAACCTCGCAATGGGACCAACTGTTGAAGACTTCGTCCAGATGGATTAGGACGGGTCACTACAATGTGGTCAGTGTTGGGGTCAAAATTTAGCTTTAAATCAAGAATTGGTGAGTTTGTCGTGAAACCCGTCACTTTTGCAGCTGTTGCTTCTGATGAACTACCTTCGGTCGATAGTGATTGGCGATCGGCAGATGGACTACACCATAGACCGATGGTGTGATTCCTTTGACCAATGGTTAACATTTAGACAATCGACCGACGGGAGGGACCATCGACCGATGGTGTGCTGACAATCAGCCGACCATCTCTGACAGTCGACTAATGGTCTTAGGCAGTTGAAATTTTACTAAGTGTTTTTGCCTAGCTGTTATGTTGCCCGTGTGTCTAATTTTATTACTTTAACTGATAGAATTGTGCTTTTAGTATGATGTATGTCATATGTGGGGACGTGTAAAACCATTCTGTTGAATGAAAATGTGGCTTTGTAAGGGGTCGTTAGATGTAGACTTTGTGTTAATGATTCAATCGTATTATCACTATTATCATAATAAAGTTACTGAGTTTTGTTATCTTTACTCAGGTGATAAAGACAAAGAGAAGGCTGAGAAAGATTAGACCTCTGAAATCCTTCTGTGCCGGTATTTGGTGAGTGGGACTATCTAGAGTTTGATAGTATTGAATAGTCTGTTATTCTATGATTTCCTATATTGTAGAGATTAAAATGCTATTATTGCTAGTTAGTTATGGCTATGTGATGACTACTTATTATGTGACGGCATGTGTGTTGGAGCCCAGTGCGTCCCTATCGTGTGGTGGCATAGGTATGAGAGATCAACCTGCGAGTTGAGTTCCTCATGAGATGGCTAACATCCATGTTCGTATATTTTTGAATGATGCGCTCTTTGCATGTGGATGATTTATGAAATCATGGATGTGCAAGGAACTTTCGGTAAGCCCCAGTCTGATCAATTGGTGGTTAATGGTTCGGTAGTATTGCGATGTCTCTGTAGACTGCACTCAGAGTGATTTATGGCATGATTAGTATAACTGCTGTGATATACTATTGCATGTAGTTTGTTGCACTCACTTAGCTTCGTGCCCTCAATCTCCTCCCTGTAGGTTGTTAGCTTTTGTAGATATTGCTTTTTGGGGAGAAGATGGGCATGAAGATGTTATGTCAAGACTCAACTATGATGTTTTCTTACTTCATTTTAAAACTGGCTGTGACCAGAGTTAGCTACTGATAACATATATCATTAAACTGTGTCCTTTTGTAAATGTTAATATGGATACGTCTTTTCTAGGTAAAACCGTATTTTGTTGTAATGTCACGTGGCACCGGTTGTAATGACTTAACGTTAGTTGCAAGTTACATTGAGTTTGTAAATATCAAGTTTGTTTTAATGAAAATGGTTTAATTGATATAATGCTTCCGCAATGCTTAAAAAAATGGCGGTGTCACAACCTTAGTGGCACCTAAGTGACAGTTAAGTACACTTCACTAATAGAGGGATTAATGACCCCGATGTTCATTTTCAAACACTTAAAGTCATTCGAGAAGACGCTCTTAAAATAAGATCCGTTTACATATAAAATCCCCGACCGAACCAGCATCCTCCCTTTCTTTTATTTGAATTAAAGTCAAGATATCCATTGCTCCTGTAATACAAAAACCCCAATATATATATATATATATATATATATATATATATATATATATATATATATATATATATATATATATATATATATATATATATATATATATATATATATATATATATATATAACGCACAAAAATAGATAAAAATAAATCCGCCAACTACATTTGTTGCCTACCTGTCTTGGGACGATCATGTACTTACATCCAGTGTTGTAAAAAACTCGATTACTCGCTGATTAATCCCCGATTAATCATTTTTAAGAACAATCCGTTCCGATTTTCAAAAATCCGTTTAATTAAACGGTCAACGTCAATTGATGGGTCAAAATCGAATTTGGTAATCAAAGTCGGTCAAAGTCAAAAAGGGTTAACATTTTAACATGAATTTAAATTAGAACTTTATAGTATTTGAACAAAATGAATAATTTTAGACAATCATGTCAATGTTTATTTTTATATTTATGGTTTTTTTTCTATATTTACACATATAATTTTTAAAATTTAACATTTAAATGTATAAACTACAATCCGATTAATCCCCGATTAATCCCCGAATTACCGATTAATCCTACTAAAGTCTCAACCGATTAATCTCCGAATAGCGAATTTTGCAACCTTGCTTACATCCACTACTCTACACTGACCGGGACTCTTCCCGTTAGTGCTAAAATCGTAGTAGTATAGCTTTACAAAATTTAAAGTTGTTGATTCCACACACGCACACGAATCCATGCACGTCACATGGCATCTCACACGTTTTTATCCTACTTATTGGTCGGAGGTCCATTCGGAAGCAATCTCTCTATCCATATAATATTGAGAGTGAGGTTTTTCTCTACTATTGAGGTGTCTCACTAAGGGTAGAGAAATGACTTCTCTTTATTCTAGAATAGGGGAATGATATATTGTCTATATCTTACTTCCACCATACTCACTTTCGTGAGATTAGATTTTGTTGTTGGTGGTGGTGGTGGTGGTGGTGTTGTTGTTCTTAATAAATGTGTAGAAATGGAGGGACCACTGCCTCCACATATGTTGTAGTTTAATTTGTTTTGTGATTTGGGGTTGTGAGACCATCAATTAATTAATAGAAATAGATTTGCAGTTTATTCGTGAGTTTGTGGTTGGGTTTTCGATTTGGGTTTGTGAAGTTTAATCTTGATTTCTGATTTAAATTTTAAATTGAGGTTTCTGATTTAGGTTTCTGATTTTGCAATTTAACTGGTTGTACAGGTTTTGTTTTTTTCTAGCAATACATGGATGTACAGGTGTTGTTTATGTTAGAAATTTTTTTTATTTTCATATTGAAGTAATCTTGAGATTCATGTTACGATTTGTTATCTTGAAATTTATGTTAGGATTTTTTATTTTCATAATTTATTATTAAGGTTAAATTATGGTTTATGAGATAAATAAATAGATATGTAGATAATTTGAGAGAGTAAAGGAGATGAAGATGATAAAATGATTAAAAAAAATACCCTTATATGCATGACACGTGTCTCGAGTCAACGAAGAAATTTAATGAGCATGACAATATTGGACTATCGGCGTAAAACGTGCAAATTTTGAACTATCCAGTTGAAAAGATCAATTTTGGACTATGTTTGCAATATTTAACAAATCACAAGAACTATCCGTGTAATTTTGTCAATTAAAAAGTAACGGTAAAAATTAAAATATGTGTTACTTTATATATGTCATATATTAATACACAATATGTTTCTAGTTCACCTGTAGGGATATATATGAAAATAAAAACCTAGTTAGAAACTGATAGTTAGAGTTTATTATTTTAATAATGTTAAAAAAACTAATTATTTATACGTGAATTGATATAAAATAACAAAATAAAAAAAATACTACTGTATATGATATTAGAAGTATTTATATAAAATATTTGTAAACTACACAACTTTTTAAAAGTTACTTTGAATAATCTATCTTATCTAGCTAATTAGGTGATGTCATTAAAATGCATTTACCAAGCATAAAAATAAATCAAAAATAAAAGAGGAAAAATTTGGGAGCATTAGATGATGTCATTAGTCTTAGGATTAAATTATAATTTTTAATTAACAAATTAATAAGTAATAATTATACTATACGGAGTATCTGCTAAATAAAATACTGAGTACTCTCTCACGCGTGCCTTCATTCCTAACCAAGGTTGCAAAATACGTGAGACGGGATCGAGACGGTCAGGTTCTAAAAAGGTCGAGACGGGGTCGAGACGGACGTTGACCAAAATTGACTTCTAAATATATAAGTATATAAATGTATATATGTGTACATATTTTAAAGTCAAAAACTTTAATTGACTAATTTGTACTCATAATTGCTATCACCGTTAATATAATACAGAAAATTTAAACTAAAATACGACAAATTTGACCGATTTTACCGACTTTCTGGCTTTTCCAAATTTTGAGAGACTTTGACCTGATTTTTTTCAACTTTGACCCGAATTTTGACCGTTGATTGTCATATTAGACGGTTTTCTTCAAGACGGGACGGGCTAGTCACCAAAACGTCGCAACGGGCGTCGAGACGGCTCGAGAGGGGTGTTTTGCAACAGAGTTCCTAACCTTTAAAACATAGAAAATGGTAAAATGGTTGCACGCCCTTTCCTTTCTCTTACAAGTATCTTTTTCCAAGAATTCAAATCAACAATTCAAATTTAAATTAAGTTATCATCTATTTCATCTTTGCGTCTGGATGTTTTCATTTTCTCTCCATCATAAGTTCTTTCAGGTAAGTCAAAAAAATTTATGTTTAGGGTTTTGATTGGCATTATTCTATCTTAGGGTTTTCATCTCCTCTTCCTCATCTTCAGTTTATCATTGTCGATCTTCATGGTTACGATTTCTCAATTCAATTCCTAGGTTTCCTTCATCTCAAAATTTTTAGGGTTTTTTCAATATTGCTTTTCTGTAGCGAGTGGTGGTGGTGATGATGGTGATGGTGATGGTGATGGTGATGGTTCTGCTTACGAAGGGAATAGCGAGAGCATAATCATATGGGATGATTAAAACGGCTATGAAATTCAATATACAATTGTAAGTCAGTTTAACCATGTTTGAATATTTTTATTTATGTACTTAATCGTAAGTGATTCATCACATATCAAACCACCAGTCATCCAAGTGTATGTAGATTGCAGGTTGATAAATGGGACTAGCAAAGTGAGAATGACATTTTTGGTTGACCAGTATAGCAGTAGGCTATACAGGTTATTTTACTAATTATTTCAAATGTCACTTTAACTGATTTGGTTATGTTACTGATTTGGTTATGTTTGATTTTGTTAGTTGATGTGTTTTGTTAATTTTCATAAAATGGTTATATTACTAATTGTGTTTTATTAACGAATCACCAGTTTTATAAGTAGATGAAGATTACAATTTGTTGGTTGTTATGGTGATGTGTGTATAAGGATGATGTATCATGGTCTAAATTTGTTAGTGTCAGCCTCCAAGTAAACTATGCCCACTTGACTTGACTATAACACACCAGCATTTAAAGGATTTGGTTTTGGGTTCGACCACAATACTACTTTGTAAGTTCATGGTTTCATTTAAAGGATTTTCTATATTTGTATTAATTTATGATTATGATGCAAGCTGACCATAATTAAATGACGCAGTATGCAAAGAGGCCATCAGTTACATTGCTTAATAGCTGTATCTATTGCGGGTTTCTTTATAGCTCTTTTTGACGTGGTAAAGATCAACTTTAAAACATGGAATGTGTTAACAGCTAGCCCCTGCAAGCTTGAGGTATATTTTACATTCTTAATTAGAGCACCTTCCTTTTTTGCACCCGCAATAGAGCAGCTTCCTGTCACTTATGTACTAACATAGGTTGATGGTTAATGATATATTGAGTTTGAGTTTTTTAAAGTATGTTCTGTTAGTTTTGAACTTTTTGCTTTGATTTTGTCAAGGTTGTTATTGAATTATGCTTAGATGTTTAGGTACTCATGGTAAGTCAATTTACAGTACACTAATCTGAATTTCAAAAAAGACTTGACATTACTACAAAGACATTCATGCTACTCTAAAAGAAGCATTTGTGATACAAGATTAACAAGTAAGTTCCTGCCCATTTTTTCCATGTGTGAATGGGTTCCTAAACATCTTATTTAGTGGATAGAAGTTACATTTCTTAGAAAGCAATTTCTGTTATGGTTCGATCAGTTTTAGGTGCAAAAAATAGTTTAGTTGACTTGATTTTCTAATGAAATTCGCGCAAAAAGTGTGTTTCGATTCTTTATATATTGTTTTGGTTGGATTTGAATATTGGTAATATGATATGGGCATGTGAAACAGTGGGACGTGTCATAGTTGTTGAATAGCTGATTATTAGCTTAGCTGAATTGGTGCTAAAGCTTTTTATTTTTTATTATTGATGCATAAATTTTTTTATTATATATAATATTGGGATATCGAAGAAGAAATTATTCTAAAATAGTGTGTGTAATTTGTAGATGTTGATTGTAGTTTGTGATTATATTAGGTGTTGATTGTAATTGTACTGGGAGTGGTTGTCCATGACTATATATAGAGAAGTATGTGAGTTTACTTTTTCTGGATTTTCTATTGAAGGTAATGAGGGTGGTGAATAATGTTGCAGTATTTGGTGAGTATAGTGTGCGAGTTATTAATTATGAACGACGATTAACATTGTTTTAGTCATTGTTAGATTTTGTGAGCTTGACCCATTTACTAAATCATTGTTTCTGATTATCTATCTTTACTATAATTAGATTTGACTTAGTTAAAACAATGTTTGATAAGCCCATTTAGACCATTTAGATTGATTCATATCTTAAAATATTGTTTCCATTTATTCTTCCTTTTGCTTCTAATTTCAATTTAACAACCTTTGCAGCAGGGTGTCAATATTGACCCATTTAGAAGCAAGGGGTAATGATGAAAAAATAAAATAGCTCTAAATAATCTTGCTCCGCAGAAGGGTGAAATTTTGTATGGCGAGCAAAAAAGAGAAGGCAAGCAATTATATGAGTCAAGCGCTACATGATATGGCCGAATAGAAACGAGGTGGTTTTCGGAAAGGGTAATCAGAGCAGTGCGATAGTACTCGCTGATATTCACTTGAAATCTTTTAAATGGATCTCCAGTAGATCGAAAAAGGGTACGTTGGATTGGAACCAATGGCTTAAATCCTAGAGCTCTTTGAGATTCTTGCAGACTTCGAGAAGTTGTTGGTTGATAGAGCTTCTATGTTATTACGTTCGAGTTGTGTTATATATGCATGCATCTGGTCATCATCTAAGTCATTTTAGTTTTGTTGTCCAGCTGATGTTACGACTTCCAGTTTGGGTCATGCAAGTAATCTATAAGACTGTAACTTAAAGATTGTATTTTATAAAATTTTTTGAACAAACCCGTGATTTCACGGGTCTTTAAACTAGTTATATTAACATACTTGAATTTTTATCAACCATTCTATATTAATACCAATATTTATAAAATAAAATAAATTTGAACTTCTGAAATTTACAGACTAACTTATCACTTTAACCCTAAAAGAAAATCGGATGTTGTGATCCTCAACTAAATAATTAATTGATGGACTTTTATCTTTCATTTTTTCAAATAAAGTGGGACATTAGCAAGGAACTACATAGTCTAAAAATGAACTAATTGAGTAATGTTATGTTTACCTTTATGAGTAATCCAATAAAAATGAGTAATATCTACATCATCAACTACCATATGGGTTTAGCTAATCAGGGGCGGATCCAGGATTTGCAGTCACTGGTGTCACCGGTTAAAACTCAAAAAAATTTCTACTAGATGTTTTATTTCAATGGTGTCACTCATACAAAATTTACACTATCTACTGGTATCACTAGTTAAAAACCCCAAAATTTTTCCACTACATCGCGTATTTCAGTGGTGTCCCGTGCCACCACACTCAACACACTAGGTCCGCCCCTGTAGCTAATGAGTGCCCTAAGGGCAATTGTTAAGCACCATTAATGATGTATAATTTTCTAAAATTAACATGAATTGTAATTAATATTCGCCGTTTAAATGGAAATAAATGAGTTTATTAAATAAAATTTGAGTTATAAATGAAAATTTCGAGTTTAATAAATCATGCTTAACAATTGCCCTTAGGGCACTCATTTATTGCTTTCGAGTTTAATGAAAAGTGAATTATTTCTTAACTTTCAAATATTCGAAAGCTCTAGTTATCGAGTCGACAACAAGCGTCGATTTATTGGCGACTTCACTGACTCCTAGAGCCTAAATTAATTTTCAAGCAAGATTTAAAACCCATGGAAATTTGATTTTATCTTTTTCATGGTATCTCAATTTTATTTTATTTTATTTTTTAAAAAACTGTTTCCTACTTATTGGTCGGATGTCCACTCAGAAGCAATCTCTCTATCCGTCGAATAGAGAGAGGGATGACTTTCTCTACTTTTGAGAGTGTTTTCACTCTGGGTGGAGAAATAACTTTTCTTTATTATCGGATAGGGGAACGATTGTCTACATCTCAACTCCCTCATATACCACTAATGTGATATTGAGTTTTGTTGTTGTTGTGTTTCAAATATTCGAAAGCATATAAGAAATTTCCAAAAGGGCCTTTTTTATTATAGAAACAACCGAGTCTTCGATTCATTGTGACCACTCGAACCATGAAGAGAGTTATGAAATATCAGTATCAACCCTACACGAACCTTTAACTAAAGTTGAAAAAAATGCAAACAGGAGAACATCACATGTTCTAGGGATTCGACACCCAAACATCATAGAAGGCATGCTATGGGCTCACTTTCAAGACTCTTTTTCGAAAGGCTTAGTTGGATAAGAACTTATCATAGCAAGTATCAATAAACTCAGATTTAATTTTGTTTGATTAAACAAACACCCAAAAAATTTTGTTAAAACCAAAGGCAACAATTCTATCATCAATTCTGTTGGGAAGTTATCCCACATCGACCATGAGACAAAAAATAAATGTATGCATATAAGCCTAAGAGGAACTCCCTCTATCACCAATTGGTTTTAGAAAAGGATGGACTCTTGTGCTTATATGCCGAACATGTTGTTGCGTTATACGATTTATTAATTCTATCACGGTATCAGAGCTCATGCAAGCGGTTTTACAAAGCGAGTCCGAGTCAGGCCCCCATGTGTGTGCCGTCGTCGCTACAAATATATCGAGTGAGGCCGCTAACGTGTCGCCATCTCTACAACCGTTCCACGCCTCGTTATGAGGGGGCGTGTTGGAAAGTTATCCCACATCGGCCATGAGACAAAAAACAAATGTATGCATATAAGTCTAAGGGGAACTCCCTCTGTCACCAATTGATTTTATAAAAGGATGGACTCTTGGGCTTATATGCTGAACATGTTGTTGGCTTATACGATTTATTAATTCTGTCAAATTTAATTCGATCCCAGCTTTCCTTAACTACTCTATATGAAAAAACAAGGCAAATATGAGTAGAAAAATGTAAAAATACCTTTTATTAAAAAAATAAAGTCGTAAACCAAAGCCCATATGACTATAATTCTTAGACCACTTGTTACGTAGATATGTGGAGGTGGTGGCCATCCGAGTTGGACCTCCACAATGCATGTTATGCAATGTCGTGAGGGCGTTTTGGAGGGGCGTTGAGGGTGGTTCCAATGAGCACAACAAGAGTTTGTTTTCCATGTGGCGCAACGTGATTGGTTCGTTCAAATTTGTTAGCGTTTGATGCCGTTTGATTTTAATAAAAAAATCCTAAATTTCAGTTATAAATATAACTTGTTTTGTCACTTTTTTAAATAATTTGTTATAAATTCCTCTCTTATTCTATATACTTTCTACACATATAAAAATGTGGATAATAATTCCATGATTAAAGCCAAGCAAATGTTTGATTTTATGTTAGAAGATGATTCGGTTGATCCACAAATTTTAGAGTTTCTAATACTTGCACAAGAACAAGACGAATATTCAAGATAAGTGATTTCACAAACTTATATTCATAAAAATCATGAAGGTGCGGCTCAATGCTTATGAGAGGATTATTTTGCTCTGGAACTAAAGTATACACCAGCAATGTTTCACGTATACGTTGTCAGCTTTTTCTTTCAATCGTAGAAGGTATATCTACTTACAATTCTAATAATAATCTGGATCATTTTATGTTTTTTAATCAATGACCTGACGCGGTTGGTCGTCGAGTGTTAACCTCATTACAGAAGTTCGCATCTACCATTTGTCAATTGGAGTATAAATGCACCAGATAAGTTTGATGTATACTTGCAAATGCATGAGAAAACATCATACAATCGTTTGCACAGTTTTTGGCAGTGTGTTATTGATCTTTATAGACGTGAATATATGTGAAAACCCCATGCAACAGATATTGCACGTTTGTATAGTGCACATGAAGAAAAATCCGGATTTTGGGGAATGTTGGGTTGTATTGACTGCATGCATTGGCAATGAAAGAACTGCCCAACTGCAAGAAAAGGGCAGTTTACTATGGGTGATCAAAAACATCCAACGATTATACTTGAAGTAGTTGATATATGAAATGTGGATATGACATGTTTTTTTTGGAACAGCGGGAACAAACAACAATATAAATTTACACGAATCTCCTTGTTTGATACCCTTAAAATTTATACCGCTCCGTCCTGCGTCGCTTAATATTAAGGGTTATCACTACACTAAAGGGTATGGTATTTATCCAGATTGATTGATGCCCATAAAGGATTTAAACAGCCTACTTAGACCAACAGAGCTGCTTGAAACTCGCCCTCGTTCATGCTATCCAGGGCGCCGATGGCAATTCCTGTGCTATGGGCCGCCCTCAAGATTCTCTCACCTCGCCGCCCTCAAAATTGTCTTTGTATAGCAGATTGGAGGACGTGAATTTTGTTGCAAAACTAGTTTTTCAAACGGCAATATAGCTGTTGGCTATTTTTTTCTTCTTCTTTGTTTTATACAATATCTTCACTATATATATACTACTATCCCATATCAATGTATATTACATTTTAACTCAATATTACCCAACAATGGCTCCAAAATTAGATACTCTCACACAATTTGCAATTGATATTGCGAGTTCAAATGTCAATAATGTTGCACTTGATCAACTTGATATGATCGATGAAGAAGACGGAGAAACTGTCGAATAGATCCCTAGAGCGCCTAGAAGATTTATACCAAGAGATCGAGAGGGAACCAGTATGCATTTATGGCATGATTATTTTTCAGATAATCCGAGGTTTTTCGGAGATTATTTTCGTAAAAATTATAGAATGGGTCGGCCGTTGTTCATACGCATATGTCAAGGTATAATTATTGTCTCTCAAGAACCTATTCCAGATTTTTTTTTATATTTTCGTCAAAGGCGGGATGCTACCAGATTGCTTGGTTTCAATGTTTTTCAAAATTGCACATCCCTGATTCGACAATTAGCAACGGTACTGCACCTGATGCTTTTGATGAGTATTTACATATGGACCAACAAACATCATACGACTGTTTAAATAATTTTTGTAAAAGTGTATTTCATTTGTACGCTTTTAAATATTTGAGAAAACCGACTCCACAAGAACTACAACGTCTTGTGACCGCGCATGCAGAATACATGGTTTTCCGGGAATGTGAAATGTCCCGTTTATATTGATTATAAACGTTCCATATTAATTGATTTCGTTGCGAGGTTTTGACCTCTATATGAGACGTTTTTCAAAGACTGCATTCGTTTTTGAAACAAACCATAACCTTTATTTTATCGACAAGGTTAAAAGGACACCACCTAGATTATCAGAAATGATAATCTAAAAATATCACACTTACACACTATCAATACATGTTGATATACAATATTAATATGTTACAACAAAGTAAATCTCGAATACAGTTTTAAACAATATTATACAAGCATGCTGACTCCATATCTTGTCCATATTTTAGCATGCAACAGCGGAAGCTCTTAATAATCACCTGAGAATAAACATGCTTTAAACGTCAACAAAAATATTGGTGAGTTACAGGTTTAACCTATATATTTATCAAATCGTAATAATAGACCACAAGATTTCATATTTCAATATACATCCCATACATAGAGATAAAAATCATTCATATGGTGAACACCTGGTAACCGACATTAACAAGATGCATATAAGAATATCCCCTATCATTCCGGGAAATCCTTCGGATATGATAAAAACGAATTCGACGTACTAAAGCATCCGGTACTTTGGATGGGGTTCGTTATGAAATGTTCCGTTCATATTGATTATAAACGTTCCATATTAATTGATTTCGTCGCTAGGTTTTGACCTCTATATGAGATGTTTTTCAAAGACTGCATTCGATTTTAAAACAAACCATAACCTTTAAAATATTACGACGATTATCAAATAATGATAATCTAAAATATAGCGTTTTTCACACGACCATTACATAATGGTTTACAATAATATTACACATCAATATAAGTCTTCGAATGCAGTTTTTAAACAATATTATACATGCATGGACTCCAAAATCTTGTCCTTAATTTAGTATGCAACAGCGGAAGCTCTTAATAATCACCTGAGAATAAACATACTTAAAACGTCAACAAAATTGTTAGTGAGTTATAGGTTTAACCTACATATTATTAAATCATAATAATAGACCACAAGATTTCATTTTTATAACACATCTCTTATCAGGTATTTCGCAAACTACATAGAGATAAAAATCATTCATATGTTGAACACCTGGTAACCGACATTAACTTAATGCATAGAATATCCCCAAAACAGAACCTCTCGTCTGTATAATAATATCGAAGTACTAAACCATCCATAACCTGAATGGGGGTTGTTAAGCCCAATAGATCTATCTTTAGGATTCGCGTTAATTAGGGGCCATTTCCCTAATTCTTAGGCTACCAGACTTGAAGGGCGATATTCGGTTTAATAATCTAACCATAGAATGTAGTTTTGCGTACTTGTGTCTATTTTGTAAAACATTTATAAAGCTGCATGTATTCTCATCCCAAAATATTAGATTTTAAAAGTGAGACTATAACTCACTTTCACAGATTTTTACTTCGTCGGGAAGTAAGACTTGGCCACTGGTCGATTCACGAACCTATAACAAATATGTACATATATATCAAAGTATGTTCAAAATATATTTACAACATTTTTTAAATACGTTTTAATGTTTTAAATATTTTCAGTCAGCTGTCCTCGTTAGTAACCTACACCTAGTTGTCCATAGTTAGATGTACAGAAATAAATTGATATATATCATCTTGACCCAATCCACGACCCAGTGTATACACGTCTTAGGCTAGATCACAACTCAAAGTATATATATTTTTGGAATCAACCTCAACCCTGTATAGCTAACTCCAACATTACTGCATATAGAGTGTCTATGGTTGTTCCAAATAATATATATAGATGGGTCGATATGATATGTCAAAACATTTGCATACGTATCTATGGTATCCCAAGATTACATAATATATTAGAATACATGTATAATAAAATATAAGTTAGCTAGGATATGATTTGTATAGATTTGTTACCAATTTTTACGTAGCTACAACAAGTAAAAAATATCCAATCTTGTTTTACCCATAACTTCTTCGTTTTAAATTCGTTTTGAGTGAATCCAATTGCTATGATTTCATATTAAACTTAAGTTTATGAATCTGTACAGAAAAAGTATAAGTTTATAGTTAAAAATATAGGTTACAAGTCATTTTTGTAAAGGTAGTCATTTCAGTCGAAAGAACGGTCTAGATGACCATTTTGGAAAACATATACTTCCACTTTGAGTTTAATCATGATTTTTGGATATAGTTTCATGTTCATAAGAAAAATCATTTTCCTAGAAGAACAACTTTTAAATCAAAGTTTATCATAGTTTTTAATTAACTAACCCAAAACAGCCCGCGGTGTTACTACGACGCCGTATATCCAGTTTTACGGTGTTTTTCGTGTTTTCAGTTTTTAAATCATTAAGTTAGCATATCATATAGATATAGAACATGTGTTTAGTTGATTTTAAAAGTCAAATTAGAAGGATTAACTTTTGTTTGCGAACAAGTTTAGAATTAACTAAACTATGTTCTAGTAATTACAAGTTTAAACCTTCGAATAAGGTAGTTTTATATATATGAATTGAATGATGTTATGAAAATCATTAATACCTTAGGTTTTGTGGATAAACCCACTAGAAATGAAAAAAATATATCTAGCTTCAAAGGATCCTTGGATGGCTTGAAAGTTCTTGAAGCAGAATCATGACACGAAAACAAGTTCAAGTAAGATTTCCACTCGAAATAAGATTGTTATAGTTATAGAAATTGAATCAAAGTTTGAATATGAGTATTACCTTGTATTAGAAAGATATCTTACTGTAAATAAGAAAGATTTCTTGAGGATGGATGATCACTTTACAAGATTGGAAGTGAGCTAGCAAACTTGGAAGTATTCTTGATTTTATGAAACTAGAACTTATAGAATTTATGAAGAACACTTAGAAATTGAAGATAGAACTTGAGAGAGATCAATTTGATGAATAAAATTTATGAATGAAAGTGTTTGTAGGTGTTTTTGGTCATTGGTATATGGATTAGATATAAAGGATGTGTAATTTTGTTTACATGTAAATAAGTCATGAATGATTACTAATATTTTTGTAATTTTATGAGATATTTCATGCTAGTTGCCAAATGATATTTCCCACATGTGTTAGGTGACTCACATGGGCTACTAATAGCTGATCATTGGAGTGTATATACTAATAGTACATACATCTAAAAGCTGTGTATTGTACGAGTACGAATACGGGTGCATACGAGTAGAATTGTTGATGAAACTGAACGAGGATGTAATTGTAAGCATTTTTGTTAAGTAGAAGTATTTTGATAAGTGTCTTGAAGTCTTTCAAAAGTGTATAAATACATATTAAAACACTATATGTATATACATTTTAACCGAGTCGTTAAGTCATCGTTAGTCGTTACATGTAAATGTTGTTTTGAAGCCTTTAGGTTAACGATCCTGTTAAGTGTTGTTAACCCATTGTTTATTATATCAAATGAGATGTTAAATTATTACATTATCATGATATTATGATATATTAATATATCTTAATATGATATATATACAATTAAATGTCGTTACAATGATAATCGTTACATATATGTCTCGTTTCGAAATCATTAAGTTAGTAGTCTTGTTTTTACATATGTAGTTCATTGTTAATATACATAATGATATGTTTACTTATCATAATACCATGTTAACTATATATATATCCATATATATGACATCATATAGTTTTTACAAGTTTTAACGTTCAACTTGGGTGGTCAATTGTCTATATAAAACCTATTTCAATTAATCAAGTCTTAACAAGTTTGATTGCTTAACATGTTGGAAACACTTAATCATATAAATATCAATTTCATTTAATATATATTAACATGGAAAAGTTCGGGTCACTACAGTACCTACCCGTTAAATAAATTTCGTCCCGAAATTTTAAGCAGTTGGAGGTATTGACGTATCTTTTGGAAATAAGTGCGGGTATTTCTTCTTCATCTGATCTTCTCGTTCCCAGGTGAACTCGGGTCCTCTACGAGCATTCCATCAAACCTTAACAATTGGTATCTTGTTTTTCTTGAGCCTTTTAACCTCACGATCCATTATCTCGACGGGTTCTTCAATGAATTGTAGTTTTTCATTGATTTTAATTTCGTCTAAAGGAATAGTGAGATCTTCTTTAGCTAAGCACTTCTTCAGATTCGAGACGTGAAAGGTATTATGTACATTGGTGATTTGTTGAGGTAATTCAAGTCGGTAGGCTACTGGTCCAACACGATCTAAAATCTTGAATGGTCCAATGTATCTTGGATTTAGTTTCCCACGTTTACCAAATCGAACAACGCCTTTCCAAGGCGAAACCTTAAGCATGACCATCTCCCCAATTACAAATTCTATATCTTTCCTTTTAAGGTCCGCGTAGCTCTTTTGTCGACTCTGAGCGGTTTTCAACCGTTGTTGAATTTGGATGATTTTCTCTGTAGTTTCTTGGATTATCTCCGGACCCGTAATCTGTCTATCCCCCAATTCATTCCAACAAATTGGAGATATGCACTTTCTACCATAAAGTGCTTCGAACGATGCCATTTCGATACTCGAGTGGTAACTGTTGTTGTAGAAAAATTCTGCTAATGGTAGATGTCGATCCCAACCGTTTCCAAAATCAATAACACATGCACGTAGCATGTCTTCAAGAGTCTGTATCGTCCTTTCACTCTGCCCATCGGTTTGTGGATGATAGGCAGTATTCATGTCTAGACGAGTTCCCAATGCTTGTTGTAATGTCTGCCAAAACCTTGAAACAAATCTGCCATCCCTATAAGAGATAATAGAGATTGGTATTCCATGTCTGGAGACGACTTCCTACAAATACAGTCGTGCTAACTTCTCTATCTTATCATCTTCTCTTATTGGCAGGAAATGTGCTGATTTAGTGAGACGATCAACTATTACCCAAATAGTATCAAAACCACTTGCAGTCCTTGGCAATTTAGTGATGAAATCCATGGTAATGTTTTCCTATTTTCATTCCGGGATTTCGGGTTGTTGAAGTAGACCTGATGGTTTCTGATGCTCAGCTTTGACCTTAGAATACGTCAAACATTCTCCTACGTATTTAGCAACATCGGATTTCATACCTGGCCACCAAAAATGTTTCTTGAGATCTTTGTACATCTTCCCCGTTCCAGGATGTATTGAGTATCTGGTTTTATGAGCTTCTCTAAGTACCATTTCTCTCATATCTCCAAATTTTGGTACCCAAATTCTTTCAGCCCTATACCGGGTTCCATCTTCCCGAATATTAAGATGCTTCTCCGATCCTTTGGATATTTCATCCTTTAAATTTCCCTCTTTTAAAACTCCTTGTTGCGCCTCCTTTATTTGAGTAGTAAGGTTATTGTGAATCATTATATTCATAGCTTTTACTCGAATGGGTTCTCTGCCCTTTATACTCAAAGCGTCGGCTACCACATTCGCCTTCCCCGGGTAGTAACGAATCTCAAAGTCGTAATCATTCAACAATTCAATCCACCTGCGTTGCCTCATGTTCAGTTGTTTCTGATTAAATATATGTTGAAGACTTTTGTGGTCGGTATATATAATACTTTTGACCCCATATAAGTAGTGCCTCCAAGTCTTTAATGCAAAAACAACAGCGCCTAATTCCAAATCGTGTGTCGTATAATTTTGCTCATGAATCTTCAATTGTGTAGACGCATAAGCAATTACCTTCGTTCGTTGCATTAATACACAACCGAGGCCTTACTTTGAGGCATCACAATATATCACAAAATCATCATTCCCTTCAGGCAATGACAATATAGGTGCCGTAGTTAACTTTTTCTTCAACAATTGAAATGCTTTTTCTTGTTCATCCTTCCATTCAAATTTCTTCCCTTTATGCGTTAATGCGGTCAAGGGTTTTGCTATTTTAGAAAAATCTTGGATGAATCTTCTGTAGTAACCAGCCAGTCCTAAAAATTGGCGTATATGCTTCGGAGTTTTAGGGGTTTCCCACTTTTTAACGGTCTCAATCTTTGCCGGATCCACCTGAATACCTTCTTTGTTCACTATGTGACCGAGGAATTGAACTTCTTCCAACCAAAATGCACACTTTGAAAACTTATCATATAGTTTTTCTTTCCTCAACAACTCTAGCACTTTTCTTAAATGTTCTTCGTGCTCTTGATCATTCTTTGAGTAGATAAGTATGTCATCAATGAAAACAATGACAAACTTGTCGAGATATGGCCCACACACACGGTTCATGAGGTCCATGAACACAGCTGGTGCGTTAGTCAATCCAAACGGCATAACCATAAACTCGTAATGACCGTAACGCGTTCTGAAAGCAGTCTTCGGAATATCGTCCTCCTTCACCCGCATTTGATGATACCCAGAACGTAAATCAATCTTTGAATAAACTGACGAGCCTTGTAATTGATCAAATAAGTCGTCAATTCTCGGTAGTGGGTAATGGTTCTTGATGGTAAGTTTGTTCAACTCTCAGTAGTCGATACACAACCTGAATGTACCATCCTTCTTTTTGATAAACAAAACAGGAGCTCCCCATGGTGATGTACTTGGTCGTATGAAACCATGCTCTAGAAGTTCTTGTAATTAGCTTTGAAGTTCCTTCATTTCGCTGGGTACGAGTCTGTATGGAGCACGAGCTATTGGTGCAGCTCCCGGTACAAGATCTATTTGAAATTCAACGGATCGGTGTGGAGGTAATCCCGGTAATTCTTTCGGAAATACATCGGGAAATTCTTTTGCGACGGGAACATCATTGATGCTCTTTTCTTCAGTTTGTACTTTCTTGACGTGTGCTAGAACAGTATAGCAACCCTTTCTTATTAGCTTTTGTACCTTTAAATTACTAATAAGATTTAGCTTCGCGTTGCTCTTTTCTCCGTACACCATTAAGGGTTTTCCTTCTTCTCGTACAATGTGAATTGCATTTTTGTAACATACGATCTCTGATTTCACCTCTTTCAACCAGTCCATGACGATTATCACATCAAAACTCCCTAACTCTACTGGTATCAAATCAATCTTAAATGTTTTGCTAACCAGTTTAATTTCTCGATTCTGACATATATTATCTGCTGCAATTAATTTACCGTTTGCTAATTCTAGTATAAACTTATTATCCAAAGGCATTAATGGACAACTTAATTTAGCACAGAAATCCTTACTCATATAGTTTCTATCCGCACCCGAATCAAATAAAACATAAGCAGATGTATTGTCAATAAGAAATGTACCCGTAACAAGCTCCGGGTCTTCCTGCGCTTCAACCGCATTAATGTTGAAGACTCTTCCTCGGCCTTGCCCATTATTATCCCCCTGATTTGGACACATATTTTTGTAATGGCCCTTCTTCCTGCATCTAAAACAGGTAATGTCTGCATAACTTGTTCCGGCATTATTTGTTCCCTTAGCCATTGATCCGTAGATTTCGCACTTTGTCGCACCATGGCCCTTTCTATTACACTTAGTACACACTGCTGTACAGAGCCCAGTTGGATGGTATCCTTCACATCTCTGGCAGAATTTCTGCCTCTTGTTGTTATTGTTGGGATTGTTGTTTTTGTGGTTGTTATTGTTGTTGAAACGGTTGTTGTAGTTGTTGCTGGGGTGGTTGTTGTTGTTGCGTTTGTTGTTGCGAAAATTGGTGCGATTGTAGTTATGATTGTTGGGTTGATTATTGAAATTGTGACCCTTGTCACTGGTTTCTTCCCATTTCCTCTTGACTTGTTTCGTATTGACTTCTTCGGCCGCCTGTTCTTTAATCCTTTCCTCAATTTGATTTATAAGCTTATGAGCCATTCGACTTGCCTTTTGTATGGAGGCGGGCTCGTGTGAACTTATATCCTCTTGGATCCTTTTCGGTAACCCTTTTACAAATGCGTCGATTTTCTCTTCTTCATCTTCGAACGCTCCCGGACACAATAGGCACAACTCTGTGAATCGTCGTTCGTACGTGGTAATATCAAACCCACATGTTCGTAACCCTCTAAGCTCTACCTTGAGCTTATTGGCCTCGTTTCTGGGACGGTACTACTCATTCATTAAGTGTTTGAATGCTGACCACGGTAGTGCGTAAGCAGCATCTTGTCCCACTTGTTCGAGATAGGTATTCCACCATGTTAACGCAGTACCTGTGAAGGTATGCGTGGCGTACTTTACCTTATCTTCCTCAGCACATTTGCTTATAGAAAACACAGATTCGACCTTTTCGGTCCATTGTTTCAGTCCGACTGGTCCTTCAGTTCCATCGAATTCCAGAGGTTTACAGGCAGTGAAAGCCTTGTAGGAGCATCCTACATGGTTTCCTGTGGAGTTAACTCCACTGCTAGACCCTGAGTTATTGTTGTTTTGCATTGCAGCCTGTACTGCTGCTATATTTGTTAGAAGGAAAGCACGGAAGTCTTCCTCACTCATGTTCAAGTTCTGACGAGTAGTCGGTGCCATTTCCTTCAAAAATAGCCAAAAGAATTAAGTTAATCATATAGAATATTAAGAGTAGTCAATAGTATTCCGTAGCATAATATGAACTCATTTATAAAAGCTTTTTCTTCATATTAGCGTTTTATAAGTTTTAATTCGGGTAATACCTACCCGTTAAGTTCATACTTAGTAGCTAACATACAGTTCAACTACTACAATTCTATATGAAAACTGATTATAATAATATTTCACATTCAAACTTTTATACAATATTTTGCAAACTTACAATACCGCTATTTTACATATAGCATGAAATATAGCACATAAAAACTCTGATACAAAACAGTTGCGAAGACAATTCTAGTTAATACGCAAGTCGTTCAACAAAGGCAATAAAGACACGTAATTCATACGTCCAGAAACAAGTCATGCATTCTGGTTTTACTATGACTTGTAACAACCCAACCCTTATGCAACCGAAATATGCAAAAATAAAAAAAAATTGTTTGTTCAGCAAATGGCGCGGCGTGCCAAACTAGTCTGTCCAAAAAGTCTTTAAACGTGAAAAAGATTGGCCACTTCCCGACATATTTAGACAAAACGCTTTTACCCACATCTTCAAATATGTATAACTAACACGATTCAAACATAAAATAAGTTTTACAAAGTGGGGCTCACATCGGCCGTTTTACGAGTTTCATACGAAAGTTTGAGTTTCGACCACATTAGTTTAATTTCCAAACAAACTACGAGCATGATGTTTGGGGATAAACTACCCAAATCCTAGGCCGAATCCACAAGTAATCCAAGCAAGCAACCAAAAAGGGAAATCATCTAAATCCCGAGCATACCCTTGCCACGTCCGCCTCTGAACCTAAAAATGTAAACAACGAGAGGGTAAGCTAATGCTTAGTGAATGCAACACTTATACGCATACATACATAATCCAATTACTTGCATACACCTACACAACAACACAATAACATTAGCAAACCGCAATATCGAATAAACGAATAATCGTACGTATAACAAGTCAACATCATTAACATAGAGATCTCAACAATAATATACGCCAAATACAAATACGTACAATGCTAATAAAATTACACATCCCAATATACCCAATGTCGACATTCGACTCGATGGTGGCCGACGAAGAGTAGTAGGTCAAAATCGTTAACTACTCACCACCCATCGCACGCGTACGTGGCCGACGAAGAGTAGTAGGTCAAAATCGTTAACTACTCACCACTATGCACCATGAGGCCGACGAAAAGTGCAACCGAATCGTTAACACTTACCTCAATCACAAGGATGGCCGACGAAAAGCGAAACCGCTTACCATCCCACGATAAGTGGCCAACGAAGAGCGGATCCCCAAACGGATACACTCACCACTTACCCCAACACACATATGCGGCCTACGAAGAGCGATAGGTCAAACATTAATCACTCACCACATATCTAAACATACACATGTAGCCGACGAAGAGTGATAGGTCAAACGTTAATCACTCGCTACATGCCCAAACACACACATGTGACCGACGAAGAGTGATAGGTCGAACATTAATCACTCGTCACATGCTCACCTCCAATCGTGGTCAACAAAGAGTCATTCCTTTCGGGTATAACTCACCACATTCCAAACACCATATATATATACACACGTGGTCGACAAAGAGTGATAGGTCATACGTTTATCACACGCCACATACACAAAACGATTATAGCCAACGAAGAGCTATCCACACTGATATCACTCACTATATTTTTCCCAACTCAAATGTGGTCCACGAAAAGTGAATCCTAACGGATGTCACTTACCACATCGCACACAAGCAACCAAATTATATACATAAGCGTATAAATATTCCACCCACCTTGATTACTTAAAAAGCAATCCCGCTTGAGCTCCTAATCGTCCAAATGCAATTTACCTAAGTAATTCACAAACAAATAAGCTAAACACTCTAGCTTATGCCCAAAACACCAATAAGTGCAATTTCGACCCATTTGCACTTCCAAGCACAAACCGCGCCCAAACTAACCAATAATCACTAACACAAGTGAGAATGGTCCTAATATGCCAATCAAACCCAATCATAGGTGTTAAACACCTATCTTGCCCAAAATGACACTTAAACCCTAATTTGACCCATAAGAAGTCAATATCACGCCATTAGCAAGTTTTGACACCAAAACATATTTAACTCGGTTCTATGCTTCAACTTAATCCATTTTAAGTTTATAAACCTTATTAAATCGGCAATTGAGTCATAATCATCAACAAACCCTAATTTTGACACTAGTCAAAATTAGTCAACCATAAGAACCCTATTGGTTTCCAAAACACCAATAATCACTAACACTAGTGATTATACACCATTAACAAGTCTTAAACATGGTTAAATCATTAACCAACCCAAAACCCGCCAAATATCAAAGTAGTAAGTTTCCATAAACCCTCTTCATCAACCAAATGAGTTTTACAACTAACAATCTCAAACCCTAACTTGAATATCAAATCTAACAAATGAAATTCGGAGTTAGGACTTACCAATACTACCAAAACGTAGCTAGGAGCGAGATGAACAACTTTAAAACCTGAGATTTGGCTAGAATTCGACTCCTTCTTCTCCAAATCAAGCCCTCTCACTCTAGAACTCTTCCTCTCTCTCTAAATATGGATGAGAGTGTTTGTGTGGGTGAGAAATGAGCTCCAATGGAGTTCTAGATCAGTCTTGGTGACCCTAAACCGACTCTAAATGAAAAGACCAAAGTACCCCTCATTTAGACCTTTTAAAAAGGCTAAAAATTACATCAGACGGGTTCGGCGCGCAGCGCCAAAAGGTAGAGCGCCGCTCCAACCTACAAGTCAGTTTTCAGAAACTTGTTTTGGCCATAACTCTTTGACCGTAGCTCCGTTTTCGATGAATCAAATATCGTTGGAAACGTAATAAGATTTTCTTTCCAATGGTAAGGCTTTGAAACATCAACACAAACTCTATTTGGGGTTGAAAAGATACGTACACACCTTGTCACTTCAGACAATGTCCAGTTTCCTTCGACGTTCGAGCAAGCAACACGTACGTGCTTCGTACACTTCATACACGCATCGTACACCATAAATACATTATGTACAATAAATATTTGGGTCTTACAACTCTCCCCCACTTACACTCGATCACGTCCTCGTGATCTTCTCCACTTAACCAATCCGGAACTACTCGACGGCCCTCAATCATAAGTTCCAATCCGAACTTTCCTAGACAATTCTTCCCAATGAATCACCTTTAACAACTAAAATCGTCATCCGCGATATCAAAACCACAATCCGAGCACTAAAACCTGCTCTTTTCCCCATATCGGGAGAAACTCCACCAATCTAGTATCGAGATATCAATTCCTTAGCGTACCTTTACCAAGGACAACGCTAAAAGCGACCAAGTCTCAACCTAAAGTCAACAATCCGAACGTTGAAGATCGAACCATAAAAATCCTTACGGATTACACTTACCACTAAACATCCTTTGTAGCGCGAAATACAACCAATACGCCACTAACCTAGCATCATAAGTAACGGTTAAGACCGATAGCGTCCAAAACGACTATCACAATGCTAAACCCAAGGTGCACAAAAATCGACTATTGTTACACCCGTAACAACATGTGAGCGAAACACGGCTATCGCCTCACTAATCCTACGACATGTTCCCCACGACCCCACCATCGGCGTATAAAAACCACCATTAGTTCACACAACGTGGTCCTTACGACCCCACCATTAGCGTATAAAACAACCAATTGATAACACATCCAACAACATGAAGGCTGGCAGAAAACTACACGCGACCCACTTCCCAAATCTCAACACCGGATGAAGTCAGCGGACCCCGTCAACGGTCATGCTTCACCGATATAACACTACACCCATGATGAAGTCAGCGGAGCCCGAAGGTCATGCTTCACCAATCAACGATCTCATGATGAAGTCAGCGGACCCCAAAGGTCATGCTCCACCAATCAATGATCCCATGATGAAGTCAGCGGACCCCGAAGGTCATGCTTCACCAATCAATGATCTCATGATGAAGTCAGAGGACCCCGAAGGTCATGCTCCACCAATCCACGATCCCATGATGAAGTCAGCGGACCCAGAAGGTCATGCTTCATCAATCACCAATACCATGATGAAGTCAGCGGACCCCGAAGGTCATGCTTCATCAATCAACGCCCTTTTGGTCTCGAACGACGAGTAGCATATCATCGCGCTCTGCTACGCCATACTGAATCCTAACGGATACCACTAACCATTCACACAATCGAGCAAGAACCACCTATATCAAACATTGGCACAAAACATTAATTCTCTAAAAGAGGATCCGATACGCACATCCCTTAATCGAGGGATTTCACCTTGCTCGCCATACCCGTCCATTATCTCTCAACGAGATTTACCACATTACCACCTTAGTGATAATTCAAATCCAAAATCATAGGTACAATTTAACCGAAATTGTACTCTACCACAAATCGACCAAATCTAGGTCCCGACACAAATTTCGGATCTACCAAAAGCATTGTCCGAAATCTCACACTAAAACCTCCGCGTGCGGGAGTGTAACTCCCCCACTTGGAACTACGTTCCATAACCGCATCTCGTACACCCGCACAATGCTACCAAAGGTAGACTTTACCAATAATTGAGTTCACACGGCCCATCACCATGTCTTGCTTCAACGTTGAGCATACCAAGGATCCTAACCTATCCTTAAACACTTCAAACGAAAAGTGTACCACAAATTACACGAACTATACACTCGCAATCATCCAATTGCTTTAGTTTGCGAATTTCACCCGATTACTCTTGTACCTAAGGGTTTCACTTCGGTACCCTAAGTACAATGTAACCGCAACACAATCGGAGTCGAACACCACGCTAGTAGGTATAAAAAGGCACCTAATGTCACGTCACGTAGACTCCTTTACCAACATACATCGAGATCAACACTTGATTTCAAGAGTTTCAATCCACCCAACGAACCTCATGGTTCATCAACTTCAACACGAAAGCGAACACGCGCTTAACGACCGAACACCAAAACCCATTTCCATGGTTTGGTAGAAACATTTCCCAAATACTAAGGAATGCTTGGTTGCACCAAGTCTTACGCCCTTCGCCCGACAATCAAACGTCACCATAGGGTACTTCCATTCGGAATGTCACCCATATCAATAACATGCACAACACCATTGAGACTTTAAGGGTCTCACTCAAACGAGCTTAACGACCCGATACCAACCAAAATGCTTAAGCACCCAAGGATTCGCACCATAGGATCAAGGCACAACACACCACTTATACACTCTACTGAGAGCAAACCGGAACCATAAACGTAAACCGCCCGCTTGCTACGAATTATCTCCAATGGAGAATAAAGTTTAGCTAAGACTTACGCACATACCGCATGTTATTACAAACGAACAACATATAATTTCGTACTAAAAGTACCTGATGTAGCGCTGTTGGGCTTCCGTGCTCCACTACCCATCATGTAATCTCGCTCTAACCTCCTAACCCGATCGTCATGCGATTCGGAACACTCTGACTTCCGGTGTCCCTCCATTTGGCAAATGAAACACCTGATTGAGCCTAAAGGCACCACCGTACAATCTTGTGCCAAATGACCCCATTCCCCACACTTAAAGCACGTAAGCTTGTAACCCTTCTTACTCTTCTTTTTCACATTCCAGACGCCTTTAGGCGTACTTCGTGCCCTCTTACCATGAGCACCGTGTAATCCTAACCTTGCAAGTACATCTTCATCATCGCTACCTCGAGGTTTGGGAAACCTCTTTTCAAACTCTTCCTTTACTACTTTAGTCACTTGGTCTCAGACCATTTCCGTCATTTGTCCTTCGACCAACTCCTTGGTTACTTCCCTAACTTTGTCGGTGAAAACCGAGACGTATTGTTCAAACACGGCCTCAATCTTTAATGTTAAGTCATCCTTCTCTTCGTGAATAGGCTCACTCGTTCCGCATCCATCTTCCGTTTTCATTCTAAGGAATGCAAACGATTTGTTCACGAACGTATAAACCACACGCACAACACCGCCCCATCTTGCTAAACACTCATCGTACATCGCTTGTTAGACACGATTTGCACCCGTAATAAGGTTTGCTAGTCCTTATTACGCATGAACGCCGTCTTAACTATTAGTACAACGACCGCCTCGCTCGATGATATAAACAATCACAAACAAAATCCTACGCGATATAAGCACACGCAAGACTTATCATCGCAACACAATAACATATTAATAATATCCGCATTACTAATATGAACGTTAGTCCACTTATAAACAAGGCACTAACTATAACCCATTCCAACCCGTAATCCTACAAGTCCCGCAACAAATTAAGCACACACAAAAGTCTAAGTCTAGGCACCTATCTCAAGTCACCTAAATCCCTTAGACCAGGCTCTGATACCACTTGTAACAACCCAACACTTATGCAACCGAAATATGCAAAAATAAAAAAAAAATTGTTTGTTCAGTAAATGGCGCAGCGCGCCAAACTAGTCTGTCCAAAAATTCTTTAAACGTGAAAAAGATTGGCCACTTCCCGACATATTTAGACAAAATGCTTTTACCCACATCTTCAAATATGTATAACTAACACGATTCAAACATAAAATAAGTTTTACAAAGTGGGGCCCACATCGGCCGTTTTACGAGTTTCATACGAAAGTTTGAGTTTCGACCACATTAGTTTAATTTCCAAACAAACTACGAGCATGATGTTTGGGGATAAACTACCCAAATCCTAGGCCGAATCCACAAGTAATCCAAGCAAGCAACCAAAAAGGGAAATCATCTAAATCCCGAGCATACCCTTGCCACGTCCGCCTCCGAACCTAAAAATGTAAACAACGAGAGGGTAAGCTAATGCTTAGTGAATGCAATACTTATACGCATACATACATAATCCAATTACTTGCATACACCTACACAACAACACAATAACATTAGCAAACCGCAATATCGAATAAACGAATAATCGTATGTACAACAAGTCAATATCATTAGCATAGAGATCTCAACAATAATATACGCCAAATACAAATACGTACAATGCTAATAAAATTACACATCCCAATATACCCAATGTCGACATTCTACTCGATGGTGGCCGACGAAGAGTAGTAGGTCAAAATCGTTAACTACTCACCACCCATCGCACGCGTACGTGGCCGACGAAGAGTAGTAGGTCAAAATCGTTAACTACTCACCACTACGCACCATGAGACCGACGAAAAGTGCAACCGAAACGTTAACACTTACCTTAATCACAAGGATGGCCGACGAAAAGCGAAACCGCTTACCATCCCACGATAAGTGGCCAACGAAGAGCGGATCCCTAAACAGATACACTCACCACTTACCCCAACACACATATGCAGCCGACGAAGAGCGATAGGTCAAACATTAATCACTCACCACATATCTAAACATACACATGTAGCCGACAAAGAGTGATAGGTCAAACGTTAATCACTCGCTACATGACCAAACACACACATGTGACCGACGAAGAGTGATAGGTCGAACATTAATCACTCGTCACATGCTCACCTCCAATCGTGGTCAACAAAGAGTCATTCCTTTCGGGTATAACTCACCACATTCCAAAAACCATATATATATACACACGTGGCCGATAAAGAGTGATAGGTCATACGTTTATCACTCGCCACATACACAAAACAATTATAGCCAACGAAGAGCTATCCACACGGATATCACTCACTATATTTTTCCCAACTCAAATGTGGTCCACGAAAAGTGAATCCTAACGGATGTCACTTACCACATCGCACACAAGCAACCAAATTATATACATAAGCGTATAAATATTCCACTCACCTTGATTACTTGAAAAGCAATCCCACTTGAGCTCCTAATCGTCCAAATGCAATTTACCTAAGTAATTCACAAATAAATAAGCTAAACACTCTAGCTTATGCCCAAAACACCAATAAGTGCAATTTCGACCCATTTGCACTTCCAAGCACAAACCGCGCTCAAACTAACCAATAATCACTAACACAAGTGAGAATGGTCCTAATATGCTAATCAAACCCAATCATAGGTGTTAAACACTTATCTTGCCCAAAATGACACTTAAACCCTAATTTGACCCATAAGAAGTCAATATCACGCCATTAGCAAGTTTTGACACCAAAATATATTTAACTCGGTTCTATGCTTCAACTTAATTCATTTTAAGTTTATAAACCTTATTAAATCGGCAATTGAGTCATAATCATCAACAATCTCTAATTTTGACTCTAGTCAAAATTAGTCAACCATAAGAACCCTAATGGTTTCCAAAACACCAATAATCACTAACACTAGTGATTATACACCATTAACAAGTCTTAAACATGGTTAAATCATTAACCAACCCAAAACCCGCCAAATATCAAAGTAGCAAGTTTCCATAAACCTTCTTCATCAACCAAATGGGTTTTACAACTAACAATCTCAAACCCTAACTTGAATATCAAATCTTACAAATGAAATTCGGAGTTAGGACTTACCAATACTACCAAAACGTAGCGAGGAGCGAGATGAACAACTTTAAAACTCGAGCTTTGGCTAGAATTCGACTCCTTCTTCTCCAAATCAAGCTCTCTCACTCTAGAACTCTTCCTCTCTCTCTAAATATGGATGAGAGTGTTTGTGTGGGTGAGAAATGAGCTCCAATGAAGTTCTAGATCAGTTTTGGTGACCCTAAACCGACCCTAAATGAAAAGACCAAAGTACCCCTCATTTAGACCTTTTAAAAAGGCTGAAAATTGCATCAGACAGGTTCGGCGCGCCGCGCCAAAAGGTGGAGCGCCGCTCCAACCTACAGGTCAGTTTTCAGAAACTTGTTTTGGCCATAACTCTTTGACCGTAGCTCCGTTTTCGATGAATCAAATATCGTTGGAAACGTAATAAGATTTTCTTTCCAATGGTAAGGCTTTGAAATATCAACACTATAACGACCCTCATTTTTCCATTCTATATTTTTTCAATATTAAATGCCCAAACAATATAATTAAAACTTAATGATCAAACTTTAATCAACAATTGTTAAGTGTTAAGAGTTAGAAAACATATTAATTAACTTTGTGCAATAATTGACAAGTTAATAAAAGATGAAAATAATAAACTGTTAGTCGACACTCGCTACTAATTAAAATTTATGCATTTATGTAATATTATAACTAATAACCTGTAAGTAATAAATAAAAAGTGACATTTATATAAATAATAAAACAATTGGGAACTAAATATATACAAGTCATGAATTAGTAAAAAGAAAATAATACTTATCAATGTAGTAAATGTAAAAATAATAATAGTAATAATAATGAGACTAAAGAATCTTAAACCATTACATCCTTATGTTGACTAAAAATAAGGTATAAACTAGTACCACCTATTGTTGACTAAAAAAAATTATAAAACTCATTTTATCAACTTTATTTTCACTATAAATAGCACCCATTTGTTTCATTTCAACTCACACCTCAAAACACACTCTCAACTTGAAAGAAACTCTCCCAAGTCTCAGCAACTATTTTTTTGTAAGTCCCCTAATTAATTTATATAGTTTTTATTAAGTTTTTATATAGTTTTATGCTAGTTTTTATGTTAAAAACTAATTAAATACGAAATTAATTTTAATAAAAAATGTAAATACATGATAATTAGTGTTAAGTATCCTAATGTCTATAAAAATTAGTTTCATGAATTATAAAGTCGGAATAGTATTTATTAAAAATCAAAAACTGATTTTTTTTATAAACCGAAATACATAAATGATTTTTATTAAATAGTAAACGAATTTTTTTGTAAAATTTTATTTTAGTCGCTTGCTATATCATATGTAAGGGTAATTATAAATTTTTTTTATAATTAAATTCGCATGTTTAATATTTAATTTGAATTTTCTTCTGAAAACGCTACAGTACCCGATTAAACTGTTTTTTATAATAAAATGAAATTACATGTTACAGCAGGTTTTTAACCATGATAACTATTAAAAACTACTTAATAACTATTAATAAAGTTATAAAAATATTTGTAGAATTAATGGTTATGTATTTCTATTTAATTTTTTTTATTAAAACTAAAAACTATACAATAGTATGATTAAATAGTTAAACTATTTATATAAATGTATAAATAATTTTTCTGACTTTGTTGTAACATTATAAGCATAGAAAAAAATATTGGTTGAATTAATTTGGTTCATTTAATAATTAATTCTTTATAAACTTTGTATTATTACAAACCGAAAGGAAAATGGAAAATAAATACTTAAACACCATAATAAAAATCTATAAATTTTTCTTAAGCTTATTTTGATCAGTAGAACATAAGAAAAATATAAAATGTGATGTTTAATTTGTTACCTATTTATTTACATTTTAGCTATTAAAACAATAATAAAAAGTGTTATTTAATACACAAAACTTAATATTAATGTGTATAAAAATTTTATTATATTTTATACATATTACCTACTGATATTAAATCAATATTACACTTGTTAATATTATTAGATAATTAATTGATGCTATTATTGATCTAAAACAAAATTTAAAATAAATATATATATGTATCCTTACATATATATAATATTTATATATATTGAAACACTTATAAGTAAAATAACTAAAGTGTTGTATTCCTATACACACCTAAAAACATATTGGATCGGTATATTAGACTTGTATAGATCTTAAACTTTCTCGATGTGGATGGAAGCTCGAAAGTCTTAGGTGGAGGGTCTGGATTGACCAATTTAACGGATCCTGGTGCTCAGAAACCTAATGACCTGAAAAGTCCATTTTAAATTGAAAGTGGGTAGATTGGAAGCTTGTCTAATATGCAAAAGCCTTTCCAAAACGATAAACAATCTTTAAACTTACTACACACGAAAATACTTAAACTTATCTTCATACGGGCAAAACATCTAAACTATTCTCAACTTATTCTTAGGTTGACTTATCTTGTGCTTCGATCATCCATACATTCTCTTTAAGGACTACCTTACTTCATCGAATTACTAAGGTGATTTTTATAGCCCCACTTTACTTGAGCTCAATTTACTTTTTATACTTATTGGGGTGAGACACATGCTGCTTTTACTATTTACAATTTAGACACAAGTACCAACTAAAACTATGCTATACCCGGCTATGTCCGACTAAGTCCCTACAGTGATATTTTTAGGTGCTGCGGCATGCTTAGTTATTGGGGGTAGGCCTATCGGGAGTAACGTCCCCGATACATTTGATGTTATCTTTGTATTGCTTGATAATGAAATTAAACCGACAAGTAGAACTAACTTGTCATGGGGCAAACTTGAACGTTTAGTCTAAATATCACGCACTGGCATAACTTTTTGATCCTGCGGGAGATCAACCTTACAAATTAAATCTTGTGGTCTAAAACAAACGGTCAAACTTATTTGTTAAACCTATGAACTTCACTCAACCTTTTGGTTGACACTTTAGCATGTTTTGTCTCAGGTGCTGTTTGATTCAAGCTCTTATACTTACTGCTTATGTGATGCTACTTGGACATAGGATCAAGAGATATCGCATTTATTACTTCTGCATGTGAACATTTCCATTATTGTTATTCCTATCATTGTAACTACGTTTCATTTTCCGCTGCGTGCTCAATAAAGTTTGTTTTATCATTTAGTATTGTTCTCGTATATTATAATATGTTGGTTGATTTGATATTAAGTCACATTTCACCCAGGCCCTAACTGGGGGTGTGACAGATTGGTATCAGAGCAAACCAGGCTGTTATAGAGAACCAGGATTGCATTTTTATGTGTGCCTTACTTGTTAGCTAGGGTGCCTTAGCAATCTAGGAAACTATAACCTTTCATGCCTTAGACTTAAAGCACTTAGGATTGTCGTATAATCTTAACAATTATGCTTTAATAAACTTGACTCAAAGATTCTAATCAAGGTCTCTTTCCTAATGATAGGATGTCAAGCTCAAGCGTTAACAAGCCCAACAAAGCAACTCACAACCCTACCACCGAAGTAGGTGTTGGACACTCTTCAACTTCGAGACCAGTTCGAAGTCCTCTTTATAGTCCTGCTTCACCACCGCTGAATTATAGCCCGAATACTATTTTAGATTCACATGGGTCTCCTCAATACTACCCAACTCCGAGAACCCAAGATAAGGGAAAACAGCATGAAGAAGTTGGTCCATCAAGGAAGAGAGCCCGATCTCCTTTTTATGATGGTCCTAAGTATGAAATCATGAGATTACGAAACGATACCGAGAGAAACATTGGAGGTCTACTTCGCCACATGGAAAGAGTGGATCGTCGAATGAAGAAACTTATGAAAGAAAACGTCGAGCTAAGAAAGGAGTTTCTGATGCTAAAGTGTGAGGAAGAACGCAACACTCGCTGGGGAAAGCAATCACTTGCTTACCTCAAGGAGGATGTTGATGTCCGAATGAAAATGGAGAAAGGTCGAGTCGACGAACAACTTGCCATAAGAGAGTACAACACTAATGCCGTAAACAGTCGTGTTACCAACCTTTATGACAACTTCGAGTATCTCTATGAGAAACAAAAGACGAAAAATGAGAAAGTTGAGGAGTTTATGAAGAAGGTTGGAGACGAAATATGAAGACTACTTCAATCTTAATATTTCCTAGTTATTTTTCCTATTTTCCATCTATGTAAAGGCTGTGCCTTAAACAATTTCTATTTCCGAATCGTGTAATAAAGGCTTATTTAATGCCTCGTTCTAATAATATAAAGTGTTTTATTAATATCATGCGATATCAATACTTTAGTTTATTCATACTTGTGATTACTCAAACTTATAACTTGTTAAACTTATCAAACATATGTTCACTTTTATGTAGTGACATCATGGTTCGTTCAGCTGCACCTACCGTTAACAACGTTGTGTTAACTACTGAGCAATTCCAACAGTTACTCGCTGCTGCCCAAGGCAACGCCCAAGCTAATCATGCTAATACTCAACCAAAACCTTGTTCCTACAAGGACTTTACAAACTGTCACCCTCCCGCTTTTAAGGGAAACGAAGAAGCTGTCGAACTAGTTCGTTGGTTCGAAAAGATGGAATCTATTTTCCGTATTTGCAACTGTGGTGATGATGATCGAGTAAAGTATGCCACTAGCTCGTTGGGTGGTAATGCTTTAACTTGGTGGACTGCTTATGCCAAGTCCGTAGGAATTGATAATGCTAATGCAATTCCATGGGACGAACTCAAAAGTATGATGGTCAACAAATTCTGCCCAAGGAGTCAAGTTCAGAAGCTTGAAGCTGAGTTCTGGGAACTCAGGGTCAAGGGTACTGACATTGAGAATTATACCAATCGTTATCTGGAGCTTTCTACTCTATGTCCTGAAATGTTTCCTACTGAAGCTAGAAGAATTGAGCGGTATATTGAAGGTCTTCCCGAGGATGTTCAAGGGAATGTTATTACTGCTGAGAAGGTTACTTTGGATGCTGTGATTCTCATGGCACAAAATCTCATGTTGGCCAAGAGAAGAAGGGCGTCGGCCAATAAGCAAGTTGAAACCAAGGGTAATGATGGTAAGAGGAAGTTTGAGCCGTCTCAAGGTTCAACTCAGAATGTTAGTAAAAAGCTTATGGATAGTACAAGGACGAATTATAAGGGCACTTATCCTTTTTGTGTTCGTTGTGAAAGGCATCACCCGGGGCAGTGCACTGCCACTTGTTCGTTGTGTAAGAAAGTGGGACACGTAGCTAAGACGTGTAGGACTCCTCCAAAGAATAAATCTATTGTTCCTGCCAAAGCTCCTCCTACTTGTTATACTTGTGGGGAAAAGGGACACATTAGTCCAAATTGCCCTAAGAAGAGAGATAATCCTGCTACTGGAGCCAATACTACTGCTGCAAAGGGTCGTGCATTTGTTATTACTGCTGCTGAAGCCCGAGATGAAGATGAGGTCATCACGGGTACGTATCTCGTCAATAATTGCTACGCAACTATTTTATTCGATACTGGTGCCGACCGAAGTTACGTATCTAATGAATTTTGTACCCTATTTACTGAAAAGCCTCAACCCTTAGAAACTAAACGATTAGTAGAAGTAGCCAATGGAAAGATCATGAAAGTTGATAAAATTTATAAAAACTGCAACCTAATCTTAGCCAGCAAAGAATTTAAGATAGACCTTTTGCCGGTCGAGCTAGGAAGTTACGATGTCATAGTTGGAATGGATTGGTTACGTCCATTAAGAGCTGCGATCATGTGTTACGATAAAACCGTTCATGTTCCATTAGGAAATGGAGAGACTCTTATTATCCAAGGTGAAAAGAGTGGTTCCAATCTCAATATTATCTCCTGTATTAAAACCCGCAAATACCTTATGAAAGGTTATCCAGCTATTCTAGCCCACGTTAATCTGATTGAATCGAAAGAGAAGCGAATTGAAGATGTACCAGTAGTTAAAGACTTTCCCGATGTGTTTCCCGAAGATCTTCTGGGTATTCCACCTCCTCGACAAGTTGAATTCCAAATTGATTTAACTCCTGGTGCTGCTCCTGTTGCTAAAGCACCATACCGTTTAGCACCTTCCGAAATGAAGGAATTATCCAACCAACTCCAAGAACTATTGGATAAAGGTTTCATTCGTCCAAGCTCGTCCCCTTGGGGAGCTCCTATTCTGTTTGTTAAAAAGAAGGATGGTACATTAAGGATGTGCATTGATTACCGCGAACTTAACAAGCTTACTATCAAGAACCGTTATCCGTTGCCACGTATTGATGATCTATTTGACCAACTTCAAGGGTCAAGTGTTTATTCAAAGATTGATTTAAGATCCGGTTATCACCAACTCAAGGTCAAGGAATCCGATATTCCTAAGACTGCTTTTCGCACTCGTTATGGGCACTATGAATTCTGTGTCATGCCTTTTGGTTTAACTAATGCTCCTGCCGTGTTCATGGACCTCATGAATCGTGTTTGTAAACCGTATCTTGACAAATTTGTCATCGTATTCATTGACGACATCTTGATCTATTCGAAGAATGAGAAAGAGCATGAGCAACATTTGCGCATGATTCTTGAACTCTTACGAAAGGAACAACTTTATGCTAAATTTTCTAAGTGCGAGTTTTGGCTCAAAACCGTACAATTTCTCGGACATGTTGTTGATAGAAACGGAATACATGTCGATCCAGCTAAGATTACTGCTATTCAGAACTGGGAGATACCAAAGACTGCAAAGCATATTCGTCAATTTTTGGGACTTGCCGGTTACTATCGAAGGTTTATAAAAGATTTTTCTCTCATTGCCAAACCTCTTACAAAGCTGACTCAAAAAGGGAAGAAATTTGAGTGGTCCGAAGAACAGGAATCTGCTTTCAAGATTCTGAAGGAGAAGTTGACCACAGCCCCGATTCTTTCTTTACCTGAAGGTATCGACGACTTTGTTGTTTACTGCGATGCCTCAAAGCATGGCTTTGGTTGTGTTTTAATGCAACGAGAGAAGGTTATCGCCTATGCATCTAGACAGTTGAAGAAACATGAAGTAAACTATACCACACATGACCTAGAGTTAGGTGCCGTGGTATTTGCATTAAAGATATGGAGACATTATCTCTATGGTAATCACTTTACGGTGTACACTGACCATAAAAGTCTTCGACACATCTTTGATCAAAAACAGCTGAATATGAGGCAAAGTCGATGGCTCGAGACATTGAACGATTATTATTGTGAGCTGAAATATCATCCTGGCAAGGCGAATGTAGTTGCCGATGCCCTTAGTCGAAAAGACGATATTAAACGTGTTCGTGCTTTAAACCTAAAAATCAAATCGAATCTTATTTCACGAATCTGTGAAGCTCAATTGGAAGCTATTAGACCGACACTTATCGAAGGTGAAGGACCTATTGGTTTTGAGAACCAACTTCAAGTGAGAGCTAATGGTACACGGTACTTTGGCAATAGAATCTGGGTTCCTCGTTTTGGTAATCTTCGCGAACTAGTCTTGGATGAAGCACATAAGACTAGATATTCTATCCATCCCGGTTCCAGTAAGATGTATCACGATGTGAAAGAATTCTACTGGTGGCCTAACATGAAAGCCGATATTGCTACTTATGTTAGTAAGTGTCTCACTTGTTTGAAAGTCAAGGCCGAACATCAAAAGCCTTCTGGTCTGTTGACACAACCCGACATTCCGCAGTGGAAGTGGGAAGGTATCACTATGGACTTCGTTACTAAGTTACCTAAGACTTCGAACGGTAACGATACTATTTGGGTCGTAGTTGATCGTCTTACTAAATCTGCACATTTCATACCAATCAAGGAAACCGACAAGATGGAGAGATTAGCACAGCTTTATATTAAAGAAATCGTCTCACGTCATGGTGTTCCTATCTCGATCATTTCTGATCGCGATAGTCGATTTGTTTCTAGATTTTGGAAAACTTTACAATCTGCTCTTGGAACTCAACTCGACATGAGTACAGCTTATCATCCGCAAACCGATGGTCAAAGTGAACGAACCATTCAAACTATGGAGGATATGCTACGTGCTTGTGCAATCGATTTCGGCTAAGGATGGGATAAACATCTACCTTTGGTTGAATTTTCTTATAATAACAGTTATCACTCCAGCATTAAGGCTGCACCTTTTGAAGCTTTATATGGACGGAAGTGTAGATCCCCTTTGTGTTGGGATGAACTTGAGGACAGACATTTAACTGGTCCTGAAATTATTCACGAAACTACCGAAAAGATCGTTCAAATCAAGCAACGTTTAGAAACTGCCCGTAGCCGACAGAAAAGCTATGCCAATAAGAAACGAAAAGACATCGAATACCAAGTTGGAGATAAAGTCATGTTGAAAGTATCCCCTTGGAAAGGTGTTGTCCGCTTCGGTAAGCGAAGTAAACTCAGTCCACGATATGTTGGACCATTCACAATCACTGAAAGAGTCGGTCCCGTGGCATACCGATTAGAACTGCCAACCGAACTTAGTCAAGTACATGATGTGTTTCATGTCTCAAATCTTAAACGGTGTCTTGCCGATGACACACTCGTTATTCCTCTGGATGATGTCCGCATTGATGAGCAAATGCACTTCGTTGAAGAACCTATAGAAATCATGGAAGGAGAGGTCAAACAAACGCGTAAAAGCAATATACCTATCGTTAAAGTCCGGTGGAATTCGCGTAGAGGCCCCGAATATACATGGGAACGCAAAGACCATATGAAACGGAAATATCCCCATCTCTTCTCAACTGCTGATGCAAACGAGAAAACTACCTAAAAACTTCGGGACGAAGTTTTCAATAACGGGGAGGTACTATAACGACCCTCATTTTTCCATTCTATATTTTTTCAATATTAAATGCCCAAACAATATAATTAAAACTTAATGATCAAACTTTAATCAACAATTGTTAAGTGTTAAGAGTTAGAAAACATATTAATTAACTTTGTGCAATAATTGACAAGTTAATAAAAGATGAAAATAATAAACTGTTAGTCGACACTCGCTACTAATTAAAATTTATGCATTTATGTAATATTATAACTAATAACCTGTAAGTAATAAATAAAAAGTGACATTTATATAAATAATAAAACAATTGGGAACTAAATATATACAAGTCATGAATTAGTAAAAAGAAAATAATACTTATCAATGTAGTAAATGTAAAAATAATAATAGTAATAATAATGAGACTAAAGAATCTTAAACCATTACATCCTTATGTTGACTAAAAATAAGGTATAAACTAGTACCACCTATTGTTGACTAAAAAAAATTATAAAACTCATTTTATCAACTTTATTTTCACTATAAATAGCACCCATTTGTTTCATTTCAACTCACACCTCAAAACACACTCTCAACTTGAAAGAAACTCTCCCAAGTCTCAGCAACTATTTTTTTGTAAGTCCCCTAATTAATTTATATAGTTTTTATTAAGTTTTTATATAGTTTTATGCTAGTTTTTATGTTAAAAACTAATTAAATACGAAATTAATTTTAATAAAAAATGTAAATACATGATAATTAGTGTTAAGTATCCTAATGTCTATAAAAATTAGTTTCATGAATTATAAAGTCGGAATAGTATTTATTAAAAATCAAAAACTGATTTTTTTTATAAACCGAAATACATAAATGATTTTTATTAAATAGTAAACGAATTTTTTTGTAAAATTTTATTTTAGTCGCTTGCTATATCATATGTAAGGGTAATTATAAATTTTTTTTATAATTAAATTCGCATGTTTAATATTTAATTTGAATTTTCTTCTGAAAACGCTACAATACCCGATTAAACTATTTTTTATAATAAAATGAAATTACATGTTACAGCAGGTTTTTAACCATGATAACTATTAAAAACTACTTAATAACTATTAATAAAGTTATAAAAATATTTGTAGAATTAATGGTTATGTATTTCTATTTAATTTTTTTTATTAAAACTAAAAACTACACAATAGTATGATTAAATAGTTAAACTATTTATATAAATGTATAAATAATTTTTCTGACTTTGTTGTAACATTATAAGCATATAAAAAAATATTGGTTGAATTAATTTGGTTCATTTAATAATTAATTCTTTATAAACTTTGTATTATTACAAACCGAAAGGAAAATGGAAAATAAATACTTAAACACCATAACAAAAATCTATAAATTTTTCTTAAGCTTATTTTGATCAGTAGAACATAAGAAAAATATAAAATGTGATGTTTAATTTGTTTACCTATTTATTTACATTTTAGCTATTAAAACAATAATAAAAAGTGTTATTTAATACACAAAACTTAATATTAATGTGTATAAAAATTTTATTATGTTTTATACATATTACCTACTGATATTAAATCAATATTACACTTGTTAATATTATTAGATAATTAATTGATGCTATTATTGATCTAAAACAAAATTTAAAATAAATATATATATGTATCCTTACATATATATAATATTTATATATATTGAAACACTTATAAGTAAAATAACTAAAGTGTTGTATTCCTATACACACCTAAAAACATATTGGATCGGTATATTAGACTTGTATAGATCTTAAACTTTCTCGATGTGGATGGAAGCTCGAAAGTCTTAGGTGGAGGGTCTGGATTGACCAATTTAACGGATCCTAGTGCTCAGAAACCTAATGACCTGAAAAGTCCATTTTAAATTGAAAGTGGGTAGATTGGAAGCTTGTCTAATATGCAAAAGCCTTTCCAAAACGATAAACAATCTTTAAACTTACTACACACGAAAATACTTAAACTTATCTTCATACGGGCAAAACATCTAAACTATTCTCAACTTATTCTTAGGTTGACTTATCTTGTGCTTCGATCATCCATACATTCTCTTTAAGGACTACCTTACTTCATCGAATTACTAAGGTGATTTTTATAGCCCCACTTTACTTGAGCTCAATTTACTTTTTATACTTATTGGGGTGAGACACATGCTGCTTTTACTATTTACAATTTAGACACAAGTACCAACTAAAACTATGCTATACCCGGCTATGTCCGACTAAGTCCCTACAGTGATATTTTTAGGTGCTGCGGCATGCTTAGTTATTGGGGGTAGGCCTATCGGGAGTAACGTCCCCGATACATTTGATGTTATCTTTGTATTGCTTGATAATGAAATTAAACCGACAAGTAGAACTAACTTGTCATGGGGCAAACTTGAACGTTTAGTCTAAATATCACGCACTGGCATAACTTTTTGATCCTGCGGGAGATCAACCTTACAAATTAAATCTTGTGGTCTAAAACAAACGGTCAAACTTATTTGTTAAACCTATGAACTTCACTCAACCTTTTGGTTGACACTTTAGCATGTTTTGTCTCAGGTGCTGTTTGATTCAAGCTCTTATACTTACTGCTTATGTGATGCTACTTGGACATAGGATCAAGAGATATCGCATTTATTACATCTGCATGTGAACATTTCCATTATTGTTATTCCTATCATTGTAACTACGTTTCATTTTCCGCTGCGTGCTCAATAAAGTTTGTTTTATCATTTAGTATTGTTCTCGTATATTATAATATGTTGGTTGATTTGATATTAAGTCACATTTCACCCAGGCCCTAACTGGGGGTGTGACAAACACAAACTCAATTTGGGGTTGAAAAGATACGTACACACCTTGTCACTTCAGACAATGTCCAGTTTCCTTCGACGTTCGAGCAAGCAACACGTACGTGCTTCGTACACTTCATACACGCATCGTACACCAAAAATACATTATGTACAATAAATATTTGGGTCTTACATGACTACTTCCCATCCTTGGTCTTGTGGAACATAACCGTTGTGACCGTTCACAAGACAGCATGTTGTAATGTCGTCAAAAGGATGAGGATTTCGTAATGTCCAACAGCCCCGTAATAATCTAAAAACCTTGTTTCTCATCTCAACTAACGAGTCCATCACTTGTGGGAATGTTTTATTTAAAAGTTTCAACCCAATGTTCTTTTTCTCAATTTGATGAGAAGTGAACATTATTAACCCGTAAGCATAACATGCTTCTTTATGTTGCATGTTAGAAGCTCTATCTAACTCACGAAATCCTATGTTGGGATATGTTGAGTCAAAATAGGTTCTTAACCCGTAGCGTAAAATTGCATTTCGGTTCCCCGCATTTAACGCTTTAAAGAAAACACGGCGTAACTTACGGTCTCCCCAATGTGATATACCCCACCTATCAAAGGAAAACCTTTTATAAATTAAGGCATTTCTGGAATGTCTTTCAAATATTTAACAAGTTAATTTTGCCATAACTAAATGTGCTGATGAATTCTGACCGACTCTAGACTAGATTTCCTCAATCATATCCTCTGGTAGGTCTTCTAAAATATTCGGTTGTTTACCCTTAACGTCCATTTTGTTTTTATAATGTAAAATAGACAAGGGATTAGATTCGTAAAAGATAATTAACAAACAATACAAGCAATTTTTACATAGAACATAAAAGTACAAGCACACTATATTACATATATTACACAACATGATTACAACTCTTTAATCCGACTCACTCGTTTCTTCTTCTTCGAACTTGGTTCATTTTGCTAATTTCCTAGGGATATATGATACCCCCCTAACACGAGCTGTCGTTTTCCACAATGGTTTAGAAAAACCTAGTGGTTTAGAGGTTCCCGGGTCATTGTTACATTTTAGAAAATACGGATGTTGCTGATACATATAAAGTTCATCGGGGTTGGAATCGGGTTTCTCTATTTTATACCTTTTCCCTTATTATTTTCTTTCACTTTATTAAATTGGGTCGAGGTAATTTCTATAACATCATTGGAATCCTCATCGGGATCCGATTAATCGGAAAATTGATAATCTTCCCAATATTTTGCTTCCTTGGCGGAAACACCATTGACCATTATTAACTTTGGTCCGTTGGTTGAGGATTTTCTTTTATTTAATCGATTTACTATAGGTATCAATATTTCTTCTTCCGGAACCTCTTCTTCTTCGGGTTCCTTTTCTCTAGATTCCTCTTCTTTCAAATTATATTCGACTCTTCATTATTATTAGGTTAGTCGATGGGATTTGTATTAATGGTAGACATCTATCACACAATAGCAAACACATTAAGAGGTTAATATATCACATAATATTTACATGTTAATAATATATAATTTCCAACAAAAGTGTTAAGCAATTGTTTTTAAAGAAAAAACGGTCGAAGTCCAGACTCACTAATATATCCTAACAAACTCGATAAGACACACTAATGCAAATTTCTGGTTCTCTAAGACCAACGCTCTGATACCAACTGAAATGTCCCGTTCATATTGATTATAAACGTTCCATATTAATTGATTTCATCGCGAGGTTTTGACCTCTATATGAGACGTTTTTCAAAGACTGCATTCGATTTTAAAACAAACCATAACCTTTAAAATATTACGACGATTATCAAATAATGATAATCTAAAATATAGCGTTTTTCACACGACCATTACATAATGGTTTACAATAATATTACACATCAACATAAGTCTTCGAATGCAGTTTTAAAACAATATTATACAAGCATGGACTCCAAAATCTTGTCCTTAATTTAGTATGCAACAGCGGAAGCTCTTAATAATCACCTGAGAATAAACATACTTAAAACGTCAACAAAATTATTGGTGAGTTATAGGTTTAACCTACATATTATTAAATCATAATAATAGACCACAAGATTTCATTTTTATAACACATCTCTTATCAGGCATTTCGCAAACTGCATAGAGATAAAAATCATTCATATGTTGAACACCTGGTAACCGACGTTAACTTAATGCATAGAATATCCCCAAAACAGAACCTCTCGTCTGTATAATAATCTCGAAGTACTAAACCATCCATAACCTGAATGGGGGTTGTTAAGCCCAATAAATCTATCTTTAGGATTCGCGTCAATTAGGTGCCATTTCCCTAATTCTTAGGCTACCAGACTTGAAGAGCGATATTCGGTTTAATAATCCAACCATAGAATGTAGTTTTGCGTACTTGTGTCTATTTTGTAAAACATTTATAAAGCTGCATGTATTCTCATCCCAAAATATTAGATTTTAAAAGTGGGACTATAACTCACTTTCACAGATTTTTACTTCGTCGGGAAGTAAGACTTGGCCACTGGTCGATTCATGAACCTATAACAAATATGTACATATATATCAAAGTATGTTCAAAATATATTTACAACATTTTTTTAATACGTTTTAATGTTTTAAATATTTTCAGTCAGCTGTCCTCGTTAGTAACCTACACCTAGTTGTCCATAGTTAGATGTACAGAAATAAATTGATATATATTATCTTGACCCAATCTACGACCCAGTGTATACACGTCTCAGGCTAGATCACAACTCAAAGTATATATATTTTTGGAATCAACCTCAACCCTGTATAGATAACTCCAACATTACTGCATATAGAGTGTCTATGGTTGTTCCAAATAATATATATATATGGGTCGATATGATATGTCAAAACATTTGCATACGTATCTATGGTATCCCAAGATTATATAATATATTAGAATACATGTATAATACAATATAAGTTAGCTAGGATATGATTTGTATAGATTTGTTACCAATTTTTACGTAGCTACAACAAGTAAAAAATATCCAATCTTGTTTTACACATAACTTCTTCGTTTTAAATTCGTTTTGAGTAAATCTAATTGCTATGGTTTCATATTGAACTTAGGTTTATAAATCTGTACAGAAAAAGTATAAGTTTATAGTCAGAAATACAGGTTACAACTTATTTTTGTAAAGGTAGTCATTTCAGTCGAAAGAACGACGTCTAGATGACCATTTTGGAAAACATACTTCCACTTTGAGTTTAATCATGATTTTTGGATATAGTTTCATGTTAATAAGAAAAATTATTTTCCCAGAAGAACAACTTTTAAATCAAAGTTTATCATAGTTTTTAATTAACTAACCCAAAACAGCCCGCGGTGTTACTACGACGGCGTATATCCAGTTTTACGATGTTTTTCGTGTTTTCAGGTTTTAAATCATTAAGTTAGCATATAATATAGATATAGAACATGTGTTTAGTTGATTTTAAAAGTCAAATTAGAATGATTAACTTTTGTTTGCGAACAAGTTTAGAATTAACTAAACTATGTTCTAGTGATTACAAGTTTAAACCTTCGAATAAGGTAGTTTTATATATATGAATCGAATGATGTTATGAACATCATTACTACCTTAGGTTTTGTGGATAAACCCACTGGAAATGAGAAAAATATATCTAGCTTCAAAGGATCCTTGGATGGCTTGAAAGTTCTTGAAGCAGAATCATGACACGAAAACAAGTTCAAGTAAGATTTCCACTCGAAATAAGATTGTTATATTTATAGAAATTGAATCAAAGTTTGAATATGAGTATTACCTTGTATTATAAAGATATCTTACTGTAAATAAGAAAGATTTCTTGAGGATGGATGATCACTTTACAAGATTGGAAGTAAGCTAGCAAACTTGAAAGTATTCTTGATTTTATGAAACTAGAACTTATAGAATTTATGAAGAACACTTAGAAATTGAAGATAGAACTTGAGAGAGATCAATTTGAAGAAGAAAATTGATGAATGAAAGTGTTTGTAGGTGTTTTTGGTCATTGGTATATGGATTAGATATAAAGGATGTGTAATTTTGTTTACATGTAAATAAGTCATGAATGATTACTAATATTTTTATAATTTTATGAGATATTTCATGCTAGTTGCCAAATGATGCTTCCCACATGTGTTAGGTGACTCACATGGGCTGCTAAGAGCTGATCATTGGATTGTATATACCAATAGTACATACATCTAAAAGCTGTGTATTGTACGAGTACGAATACGGGTGCATACGAGTAGAATTGTTGATGAAACTGAACGAGGATGTAATTGCAAGCATTTTTGTTAAGTAGAAGTATTTTGATAAGTGTCTTGAAGTCTTTCAAAAGTGTATAAATACATATTAAAACACTACATGTATATACATTTTAACTGAGTCGTTAAGTCATCGTTAGTCGTTACATGTAAATGTTGTTTTGAAGCCTTTAGGTTAACGATCATGTTAAGTGTTGTTAACCCATTGTTTATTATATCAAATGAGATGTTAAATTATTACATTATCATGATATTATGATATATTAATATATCTTAATATGATATATATACAATTAAATGTCGTTACAACGATAATCGTTACATATATGTCTCGTTTCAAAATCATTAAGTTAGTAGTCTTGTTTTTACATATGTAGTTCATTGTTAATATACATAATGATATGTTTACTTATCATAATACCATGTTAACTATATATATATATATATATATATATATATATATATATATATATATATATATATATATATATATCCATATATATGACATCATATAGTTTTTACAAGTTTTAACGTTCGTGAATCACCGGTCAACTTGGGTGGTCAATTGTCTATATAAAACCTATTTCAATTAATCAAGTCTTAACAAGTTTGATTGCTTAACATGTTGGAAACACTTAATAATATAAATATCAATTTCATTTAATATATATAAACATGGAAAAGTTCGGGTCACTACACGTTAGGCCCAATAGATCTATCTTTAAGATTCGCGTCAATTAGTAGATCGGTTTACTAATTCTTAGGCTACCAAGCAAAAGGGGCATATTTGGCTTCGATCATTCACCCATATAATGTAGTTTCAATTACTTGTGTCTATTTCGTAAAACATTTATAAAACTGCATGTATTCTCATCCCAAAAATATTAGATTTTAAAAGTGGGACTATAACTCACTTTTACAGATTTTTACTTCGTCGGGAAGTAAGACTTGGCCACTGGTCGATTCAAGAACCTATAATAAATATGTACATATATATCAAAGTATATTCAAAATATATTTATAACAATTTTAATACGTTTTACTGTCTTAAGTTTATTAAGTCAGCTGTCCTCGTTAGTAACCTACAAATAGTTGTCCACAGTTAGATGTACAGAAATAAATCGATATATATTATCTTGAATCAATCTACGACCCAGTGTATACACGTCTTAAGATAGATCACAACTCAAAGTATATATATTTTTGGAATCAACCTCAGCCCTGTATAGCTAACTCAAATATTACTGCATATAGAGTATCTATGGTTGTTCCAAATAATATATATACATGGGTCGATATGATATGTCAAAACATTTGCATACGTGTCTATGGTATCCCAAGATTACATAATATATTAGAATACATGTATAATACAATATAAGTTAGTTAGGATATGATTAATATAGATTTATTACCAATTTTCACGTAGCTACAACAAGCAAAATTATCCAATCTTGTTTTACCCATAACTTCTTCGTTTTAAATCCGTTTTGAGTGATTCAAGTTGCTATGGTTTCATATTGAACTTAAGTTTATGAATATAAACAGAAAAAGTATAAGTTTATAGTTGGAAATACAGATTACAAGTCGTTTTTGTAAAAGTAGTCATTTCAGCCGAAAGAACGACGTCTTGATGACCATTTTGAAAAACATACTTTCACTTTGAGTTTAACCATGATTTTTGGATATAGTTTAATGTTCATAAGAAAAATAATTTTCCCAGAAGAACAACTTTGAAATCAAAGTTTATCATAGTTTTTAATTAACTAACCCAAAACAGCCCGCGGTGTTACTACGACGGTGTATATCCGGTTTTACGGTGTCTTTCGTGTTTTCAGGTTTAAATCATTAAGTTAGCATATCATATAGATATAGAACATGTGTATAGTTGATTTTAAAAGTCAAGTTAGAAGGATTAACTTTTGTTTGCGAACAAGTTTAGAATTAACTAAACTATGTTCTAGTGATTACAAGTTTAAACCTTCGAATAAGATAGTTTTATATATATGATTCGAATGATGTTAAGAACATCATTACTACCTCAAGTTTTGTGGATAAACCTAGTGGAAATGAGAAAAATAGATCTAGCTTCAAAGGATCCTTGGATGGCTTGAAAGTTCTTGAAGCAAAATGATGACACGAAAACAAGTTCAAGTAAGATTTTCACTCGAAATAAGATTGTTATAGTTATAGAAATTGAATCAAAGTTTGAATATGAGTACTACTTTGTATTAGAGAGATATCTTACTATAAATAAGAAAGATTTCTTGAGATTGGATGATCACTTGAAATGGATTTGCAAGATTGAAAGTAAGCTAGCAAACTTGGAAGTGTTGTTGGTATGTTCTTGAGTAGTTGTTTTGTATCTTGGTTTATGTATGGATTTATGAACTAGATTGAGCTAGATTTTTATGAATATGATGAAGAATACTTAGAACAAAGGAAGAACACTTGAGAAAGAGTAGTTTGATGCATGTAAGTTGCAAAATGAAAGTGTGTATGTGTGTGTTCATTCACGTGAATATGGTGTCACCATATAGGCTCCATTAGTTTGTAATTTTTTGTAATCATTCATGCTAGTTGCCAAATGATGGTTCCCACATGGTTAGGTGACTCACATGGGCTGCTAAGAGCTGATCATTGGAGTGTATATACCAATAGTATATACATTTAGAAGCTGGGTATTGTACGAGTACGAATACGGGTGCATACGAGTAGAATTGTTGATGAAAATGAACTAGGATGTAATTGTAAGCATTTTTGTTAAGTAGAAGTACTTTAATAAGTGTCTTGAAGTCTTTCAAAAGTGTATGAATACATATTAAAGCACTACATGTATATACATTTTAACTGAGTCGTTAAGTCATCATTAGTCGTTACATGTAAGTGTTGTTTTGAAACCTTTAAGTTAACGATCTTGTTAAATGTTGTTAACACATTGTTTATTATATCTAATGAGATGTTAAATTATTACATTATCATGATATTATGATGTATTAATATATCTTAATATGAGATATATACATTTAAATGTCGTTACAACGATAATCGTTACATATATGTCTCGTTTCGAAATCCTTAAGTTAGTAGTCTTATTTTTACTTATGTAGTTCATTGTTAATACACTTAATGATATGTTTACTTATCATTTATCATGTTTATCATAGTGTATCAATATATTAATATGATTCGTAGGTATTTAGTAAGACGTTGTTATAACGATAATCGTTATATATATCGTTTCGAGTTTCTTAATTCAATAAACTCATTTTTATGTATATCACTCATTGTTAATATACCTAGTGAGATACTTACTTATCATAATATCATGTTAACTATATATATATATATATATATATATATATATATATATATATATATATATATATATATATATATATATCCATATATATGTCATCATATAGTTTTTACAAGTTTTAACGTTCGTGAATCGCCGGTCAACTTGGGTGGTCAAATGTCTATATGAAACCTATTTCAATTAATCAAGTCTTAACAAGTTTGATTGCTTAACATATTGGAAACACTTAATCATGTAAATATCAATTTCATTTAATATATATAACTATGGAAAAGTTCGGGTCACTACAGAATGTTGGGTAGTCTAGATTGCATGCATTGGGCGTCGAAAAATTGCCCATATAGATACAAAGGTCATTATACAAGGGGCGATCATGGATACCCAACAATCATGTTGGAACCAGTGGCTTCGTATGACTTATGGATTTGGCACACTTACTTTGGACCCGTCGGTTGAAACAACGACATCAATGTGCTTAATCAATCTGATTTATTTAACGCGCTGCTTCAAGACACGGCACCACATTGTAATTTTTTGGTAAGTGGGGGTATCTTCAATAAAGGTTATTATTTTAACCAATGAGATATATCCTGAATGGTCGACTTTAGTTAAGTCTTTCAAAAGTCCGCCTACCCCTGAAGCAGCAAACTTTAAAAAGCTTCAAGAATCTTCCCGGAGAGATATTGAACGGGCATTCGGAGTGCTTCAAGGTCGTTGGAAGATAATTAAAAGCCCTTGCTGATAATAATAAGTTGAAAGAATTCGAAGAATTATGCACACTTGTGTAATATTACACAATATGATCACCAGAGACAACGGACGGGCAATGTGTGACCTTGAAGAAAAATATAGGCCGGCTCGTCGTCCAAGAAGATCAATCCAGGAAACGGTTCAAGCGCACATTTGCGCTAAAAAGGAACTGCGATATTCGACCATCAATCATCTACTACGACAAAAGCTCATCGAACACATTTGGAATTTTCCGACGAATTTTTGTATTCGACGCGTACCACAAGTGGGACCTTCCGATACAACCGAAAATGATGACGAAGATGAATACGAAGACGACGAAGAAAACTAAGACGAGGAAGACGATTTTGATGAAGATGATGAGTAGTTTTATTGTTTTTAATTGATGTTTAAGTTTATGTAATTTTTAATTATGTTTTCTTTTTCACTAAAAATGTAACCGTATTCATGTTATTTAATAAAAGTATTGTTTATTTATTTGTTAATTAATAATAATAATAATAATAATAATAATAATAATAATAATAATAATAATAATAATAATAAAATTCTGAGAAAGTGTGTCATGGTTGACAATGGTGTATTATGAAAGTGTTATGGAAAGAAGTGGTGAGGAATATGGAGAGAGAAAGCTGATGCGGCGTTAAAAAATTTTGAGAAAGTATGTAATGGTTGGAAGTGGCCTTACAAGAAATAGGAAAGTTTAAGAGGTTTCAAGAAGGAGCACGAAAAGATGTTGAGCGTGCATTTGGTTTACTTCAGGGTAAGTTTGCAATCTTAAAGACGCTTGCAAGATCATTTGATTAAAACAACATTTTTGCATAACATGATACCAAAAGATGATGAATATGCAAATTCATCACTTGAAGAAGAAATGCTTGTTGATCTAAGTAACCAACCGCGACGTAATTTGAGTATAAGAGGTAGAGATCGTGACATTGTTAACAAAGTTTTACTCGATAAGCGAGTTCGAGATCAATTATGAGATGATCTTATGGAGTACGTCTGGTCTCTTCCTCACAACTTTCGTACTTGAAGTTAGATTTTATGTAGTTTAAGAATTTTTAATGTTTCATACTTTTGAAATTATGTAAGTTTTTTTTTTTTTTTTTGTATTTTTTAATGTTATTACTTTAAATTATGTAATGTTTTACTTTAATGAGAATCTTTATCTTTATTAATGTAATTCTTGTAAATTAAAAAAATAAAAGTTAAATTCCCTATCCCTCACAACTATCTCTAAAATTCAATTATTACAGAAGAACCTTCCCACAATACTGTCACGTCACTCTAATCTCCCACATACCTTAACTACGGGTGCGTTTGATAAAACTGAATGATTTAGCGCTGAATGGTTCAGAATCTGAATGGTTCAGAGTCTCTGAATAAAATATGTTCTGAATGAAAATAAACTGTTTGATAATCATTTAAAATAAACAATATGAATTGAGTAAAATTACCTTATTAACGTGTTACATGAATAAAAAATACAATATACTTGTTGGTTATACGTTCTGGATATGATTTGAAAAGTATATTACACAAAAATTAGGCTCTTAATGGTTAAGAGAGTGTTTCAACTCTGAATGGTTCAGCACTGAATTCTGAACCATTCAGCACCATATGTCATTCAGATGTCAGAAACAAACACGCTGAATGCTGAATGATTCAGCATTCAGCGCTGAACCATTCCATTAAGAGCCAAACAAACGCACCCTACATATCATTCACAATCATCCACACAACTTACTCTATCAAAGTAAATTGTTGAAAAGATGCAAATGGTTGAAAAGGTAAAGTACTTATAATAGTTACTCCACACGTTTTAATTTAATAGTTTATGTTTAACTTTTCATCTCATTTTTTTTAGTAACTTTGACTTAAAATATAACTGTTTGTGTTATGTATTATTTGTTGGAATTTATATGATGTATTGGGTTTTAAATGTGTTGATATATATTAATTTTATTAAATAATATATAACATAAATAAAAATATTATAAGATAAAGTTGGTAAAAAAAATTTTTAAAAGTAAATAGAAACTATTATTTTGACACGCAGGGATTACTATATAATGTCCGTAGACAAAAATAAAAACCCTTAAAAATATCTTACGGAGTACGATTTATTATTTAGTTATGGATAGCATATTTGGTAGGTGAACACACATGGAGTGTTAGATATATTACAAAACCTCCTCATCACAAAATTGACTTTTTATCATATAAGTTTGTACTTCCTACACTAAAGTATCAACTCATACTTACATAAAAGTATCTCTTTCTTTATATGTCAAATGTTCTTTTATACACTCATCGTATTCGTATTACAATGTTGGATCTTTTAGAGTGAATTTTTACGAATATAACCCCATCTACTCTTAATTTACAAGGTTTAAATATAAATTATGTCATATTTTTCTACTTAAAGCAGTCACTATACTAAAAAAAATGTACATAAATAGTTTTTTTTCTTTCTGAAAAAAGGATAACATAATAAACTGATCCGAATATCAACAAAGTATAAAACAATACAATTAAAAAATACTCCTTCCGTCCCATTATAAGTGTCTACTTACTTTGTGCACACAGTTTTAGAAAATCTCATCAACTTCATTCTTCACCAATAAAAAATCTTCTCTCTCCAGAATAACCTCTTCTCATTGGTTGAAATACAAAGTGGACACTTGAAATGGAACATCCCAAAATGAAAATGTGAACACTTATGGTAGGACGGAGGGAGTAATAATTAGTCTAGTCAGTAAACATGTGAATAAAAAAAAAATAGACAGTTAGATGTAGCCTTTCCTTCCTAATTAAGTATGTTACTTTTAATCATACTAGTTACCTTTTAATTAACATAAAGTTAACTCTTTAAATACTTTTTGCAACCAGTGTGATGGATCTGATTTGTGTAACATTTTAAAAACTCAATAAAATAAGAATTAAAAAAATTCGCAGACTCATGTGTGTTTGTCTATTGCAAATTAAGAGTGATCACTCTGAGGATAAGATGCTCGTGATTCCAAGCCAATTAAAAATTCTAATCCTATTCGGTTTATTTAATTCGGTTTTTGATCTTTTGAATTATTCGGTTAGGTTTCCTCAATTTTTAAACTTCAAAAATTAACATCAAATACCGAACCGAATCCGAATTCAAACATTAAAACTGAAACCGGACTGTAACCAAACCGAAAACTGAATTTGAATTCAGTTTGATTTCGGTTAAGACTGATTCGACTTCCTAGTAGATTTTCTTTTACTTTTTTTCTCACGAGAGAACAAACTTTATATTATTAACCTTATAAATTATCAAACTAATATATATATATATATATATATATATATATATATATATATATATATATATATATATATATATATATATATATATATATATATATATAATGATATTGTCATAATTAGACTAATTCTTTTATTAAAAAATATCAAAAAACAAAAGAAAAAAATTTAAGTATGGTGGGTGATTTCATTAATCTAAATAATTTTTTGAATTAAAATTAAATCTTATTAATTAATTATTATTATCAAATCTTATTAATAATTATTTATGTAACAACCCGACCCATTATACAACCGAAAACAGACCTCAAAAAAAAATATTCAGCAGGCCTGCCCAGGCAGGGTGCGCGGCGCGCAACCCATCCTGTGCGCGGCGCGCACAGGGCCTGGCAGCCTGCTGTCCGGATTGGTCGTTTTCACGTAAAAAGATCTCCCACTTCCCGACATATTTAGACGAAACGCTTTTTACCACATGTTCATATATGTAAAACTAACACGAATCAATCATAAAACAAGTTTTACAAAACGGGGCCCACATCGGCCGTTTTACGAGTTTCGTACAAATCATGAGTTTCGACCACATTAGTTTAAAATTTCCAAACGACACTATGAGCATGGTGTTTGGGGTTAAACTACCCAAGTCTCGGTCAAACTCCAAAAGCTATCACATCCCAAAAGCATCCCCTAAACAACAAGCGAGATCTCTAATCCAATCGAATGCCCTTACCCTTGTCAACGTCGGAGCGTATAAAAAGATAAACAACGAGAGGGTAAGCTAAAGCTTAGTGAATGCAATAATTATACACATACATATATAATATACCTACTTGCAAACACTCATACACATACCGCATACATGCTAGCAACACAATTAGCTTATCATCAATACGAGGCTACCAACCTCCAATACCACAAGCTAGCATAACAATCGCATAAATATATATAACTCAAACAATATAATATGCTTTCGCTTACAACACAATAACCATGGTTAACCAATCGTACAAGGGAATGTCGCTCGCGAAAGGCCATCGGTGTTCATAACATCCGTTAGTGTACTTAACACCTCGTATCACTAAACCCTCGGGTGGCATCTTAACACCTCGATACTTCACCCTTTATTTTACTTAGAGTGGTGTCTTAACACCTCGACACTTCACTCCTAGGTGGCATCTTAACACCTCGATGCTTCACCTCTAGGTGGCATCTTAACACCTCGTTACTTCACCTGCCAATTACTTAGAGTGGCACCTTAACACCTCATTGCTTCACTCGTCACGTGAAACGTGGTGCCTTAACACTTCGACACTTCACATCTCACGCCACCACAAATAAATACATTATATATCTACGCATATAATTATTCCACTCACCTTAACGATTCGGTGACTGTTTTATACTTCCGCAAGCTTCAAAGCAAAGTACCTAATATAATAAGTACTTTAATCAACACATAATCTAGTTGGACTAAATACCAACAATTCACTTATGTGCATTTAATGACTTAATGCATTAAATGCCCCATTTTCACCAAAACCGCCCTTAAGGGTCAAGACCACCATTAATCACTTAAAAGCTAGTGATTACGGTCCAACAACACTAACTATAATATAATTAGGGTAATTCATACCCATAATCCCCAACTAGGTCAATCATTAACCCCTTTGACTCATTTAAAGTCAACACATCCATTTCGGGTCATCTACTAACCCAACTAACACCCATTTACCAATTAGCTAGGTGTGCTAGTAATTAACTAACCAATTAGGACTCATAAACATCAATTACCACTTTGAAACCCTAGGTTAGTTACCATTGAGTCTTCATGACTCAATCTTACCCAAGAACACCCAAAATCATCAAATATGGGTTTTATGTTCATCACTATCCCAAACCCTAACCCTTACACAAATTTAAAACAAGGAAATCAAGATTAGAACTTACCACTACAACCACAATGTAGCTAGTGAGTAGATGAACGACTTTAATACCCGCACTTTGGCCCGAGAACAACTTCTTCCTCTTGAATTTAAGCTTTCTCACTCAAGAAATCACACTCTCTCTCTAAAATTAAAGTGAAGAAGATAAGGTTGTTGAAAATGGAGTGAATGATACTCGACAAACTGACCTACTGGCCTTTAACTCGTCCACAGGTGAAATTACCAAAATACCCATCAAAATATCTGAATAAAACAAGCAGAACCCGGCTACAGTGAAGAGTGCGCCACGCGCACCCTTATGTGTGCGCTGAGCCCACTAAGCTCAGATCAGTCTCTGTCTTCTGTTTAACTGCACAATCATTCCCACACTTTATGTACTCTAGTTATTCTGATGTACAATGAAGATTAGGGTCTTACAACTCTCCCCCACTTGAATCAGAGCGCGTCCTCGCGATCCAAGCCGCATGACAAGAGGGAAGGTAAACCAACACGAATTCTTCGGGCTCCCAAGTAAACTCGGAACCTTTACTACGACGCCATTGAACTTTAAAAGTTCTCACTTCTTTATTTCTCAACCTTTTGACCTTCTCATCGAGTATGGCAATCGGCTCCTCAATATATTCTAACTTATTGTTTAGCTCAATCTCGTCTAACGGTACCCAAGATGAATCATCCTCAAGACACTTGCGGAGATGGGAAACATGAAATGTATTATGGATCCCCACAAGCTCTTCGGGTAATTCCAAACGATACGCGACTTCACCAACACGAGCTAAAACCTTAAATGGCCCAATAAACTGAGGAGCTAACTTTCCCCGTTTTCTAAACAGAATAATGCCTTTCCATGGCAAAACCTTAAGCATCACCATGTCACCTTCTTGAAATTCGACCATTCGCCTACGTTTGTTGGCATACGACTTTTGTCTATCTTGAGCCTTTTTCAAATGATCCTGAATCATATCAATCTTGGTATTCGTCTCTATAACCAAATCGGTACTCCCGATTTCTCTTTGACCCACTTCACCCCAACAAATTGGAGTTCGACACCTCCGCCCATAAAGCATCTCATAAGGTGGCATCCCAATACTAGTATGATAACTATTATTGTACGAGAATTCCACCAAAGGTAAGTGCTCATCCCAACTACCACCGAAATTAATAACATACGCCCGTAACATATCCTCCAATGTTTGATTCGTACGTTCGGTTTGACCGTCCGTTTGAGGATGATACGCCGTGCTCAATTTCAATTGTGTACCCATATCTTCGTGAAACTTCTCCCAAAACTGAGATGTAAAACGGGTATCTCGATCCGAAATAATAGATATAGGAACCCCATGTCGAGAGACTACTTCCTTGATAAACAATTTAGCCAAGGTCTCCGACGATATCGCTTCCCGAATGGGAAGAAACAAAGCACTTTTTGTCAATCGGTCAACTATCACCCAAATTGAATCAAATTGGGTTCTCGCCGTTTTAGGTAACTTTGTGATGAAATCCATGGTAATGTGCTCCTATTTCCACTTCGGGATTTCTAACGGTTGTAACTTACCATACGGCTTTTTGTGTTCGGCTTTAACTTGCAAACACGTGACACATTGCTCAACATACTTAACAACATCACGTTTCATGCCCTGCCACCAATAATCCTTTCTCAAATCGAGATACATTTATGTAGCGCCCGGATGAATGGAATACTTTGACTTATGTGCTTCATCAAGTAGCACTCATCAATAATCCCCCATCTTAGGCACCCACACTCTTCCTTGAAAAGACAACAAACCACGCGAACCCATAGTAATGAATTCCGACTGCCCCACAATTCGTTCCGCATGCTTGTTGTGAACGTAAGCTTCAATTTGAATCACACCAAGTTTTTCAAGAAAACCGTTAATAATAATCATACGTAACAATCCCAATCGTAACGCCGGGTGGTGACTCTTTCTACTTAACGCATCCGCGACCACATTCGCCTTGCCCGGATGATAAAGTATTTCACAATCATAATCTTTTACCACATCCATCCACATACGTTGGCGATAATTCAAATCTCGTTGATTGAAGAGATGTTTCAAACTCTTATGATCCGAATAAATCGTACTCTTGACACCATACTAGTAATGGCGCCAAATTTTCAACGCATGCACAACTGCCGCCAACTCAAGATCATGAGTCGGATATCTCGTTTCGTGTTCCTTTAATTGTCGAGAGGCGTAAGCGATGACTTTACCTCTTTGCATTAGAAAACACCCGAGCCTATTTAGAGAGGCATCACAATACACCGTCATGTCTTCCACACCTTCCGGCAACACTAACACCGGAGCTTGACACAATTTCTCTTTTAGTAATTGAAAAGCAATTTCTTGCTCATTCTCCCAATTAAATCTCACGTTCTTCCTCATCAATTTCGTCAACGAAGAAGCGATCTTAGAAAAGTCTTGGATAAACCGACGATAATAACTGGCCAACCCGAGAAAACTTCGGATTTTCGTAGGCGTAGTCGGTCGCCTCCAGCTCTTCACCGTCTCGATCTTCCCCGGATCTACTTAAATACCGTCTTTGTTCACAATGTGGCCAATGAATTGAACTTCCCTTAGCCAAAATTCACATTTGGAGAATTTAGCATACAACTTCTCCTTCCGCAACGTCTTCAACACACCCCTCAAATGATGTTCATGTTCCTTCATACTTTTCGAATAGATAAGTATGTCGTCAATGAACACAATTACTGACTTGTCCGACATAGGTTGGCACACTCGGTTCATAAGGTCCATGAATGCCGCCGGTGCATTCGTAAGACCAAAAGGCATAACTACGAATTCAAAATGCCCATAACGCGTTCGAAAAGCCGTTTTCTCGATGTCTTCCTCACGGACCCGCATTTGGTGATAGCCGGACCGTAGGTCAATTTTTGAGAAATACGTTGCACCTTGGAGTTGGTCAAACAAATCGTCAATCTGAGGCAATGGATAACAATTCTTGATCGTCACTTTATTCAATTCCCGATAATCGATGCACATCAACATACTACCGTCCTTCTTCTTCACGAACAAAACCGGAGCACCCCATGGCGAAGCACTCGGTCGGATAAAACCCTTTTCAAGTAGCTCTTGGGTTTGATTTAACAACTCTTGCATTTCCGTCGGCGCTAAACGATAAGGAGTTTTAGCAATGGGGGTAGCCCCCGGAACCAACTCAATGCGAAATTCAACTTGTCTTTCCGCCGGAACACCCGGTAACTCTTCCGGAAAAATGTCTTCGAATTCACTAACCACCGGAATTTCACGAATGGGTGGTGGCTCATCACAAGTATCAACAACATGGGTAAGAAAAGCCATGCCACCACTAACAAGAAAACGACATGCCCGTGCAACAAAGCATATCGGCACAAGTCTTCTTCGCTTATCACCATGAATAATTAACTCTCCCACACTTGGGGTTTTCACCCGAATAGATTTTTCATGGCATGCAATATCGGCTCTATTATGATCGAGCCAATCCATACCAACAACAATATCAAAATCGCCCAAAGTCATCGGGATGAGATCAATTTTAAAGTTTTCGGCACCAAACACAACATCACAATTTTTACACACATCAACCACTAGCACCGTTTTGCCGTCCGCTATTTCGACTTCTACCGGACGACTTAACTTAGCTAACGGTCTATTAAGTTTAGACACAAATTTTAGAGACACAAACGACAAATTTGCACCGCTATCAAACAGAATTCTTTCCGGATTAGAGTTAACCATAAAAGTACCTGAGACAACTTCGTTGGATTGCTTGGCTTCATCATTCGTCATCAAATAGTTGCGACCCCTAGCCGTACCCGCCGCCTTCTCTAGACGCTTAACATTATCGTTTCACAAATTGGGACACTCCGGCTTCTTATGCACTTCTTTATCGCAATTAAAACAAGTGAGCTTGTTTCCGGAAGATGGTTTCGGACAATCACGAGCCATATGACCCGCTTGCCCACAATTGTAGCACGTATAAGAAAAACCACCGGAAGCGCCCTTCTTCACGCTATTGACACTTTCGGAACCCTTCTTGTTCTTGTTCTTCTTGTTTGAAAAGTTAAAATGACTATAACCTTCAAACTTTCTTTTAGAAAAAGTGAAATCACTTTTCCTTGGAACCTCCAGCTCAAAACCCCGAGCCAACTCAAATAACTCGTCAAAAGACTTAGCAGCTCCTCGACTAATCTTACCCTTGAACTCATCATTCATGGTACGGTAGAAATCTTTCATTAGCTTGTGATCGTCACCAACATATTCCGGACAAAAACGAGTCTTTTCCAAGAAGTTAGACTTAAGAGTAACCAAGTCCATTGAACCTTGTTGCAAATTGTGCAACTCGTCCCGGATTCTATCAAGATCGGAAGAAGTTCGGCATTCTTTGAAAAATTTCTTCTTAAACCCTTCCCACGTCAAACTCATACATTGCTCCTCACCATATAAGTTGATTTTATCATCCCACCACAACTTAGCTTCTTCCCGCAACATACTAGAACCGTACCTTGCTTTCTTTTCGGCAGGACACTCCGCGGTACGGAAAGCTCCCTCGATATCGGAGATCCAACATGTACTTTTTAACGGATTTCGCACCCCATTAAACATCGGGGGTTGAGCATCCTTGAAATTCTTGTAATGGAAGTCCCGCCTTCCATAACCGCCATTATCATCACCCCGTTCGCCTCGAGGATAAATGTTTCTAGGTTCGAATGCCTCTTTCTATCACAGCATTCATGCGTTCATTGATTAAATCGGTTATTTGCTCGTCAATTGATTCTTTGAAAACTTTTCTCACGCTAACAAGAAAATCCTCCTTGTAGTTCTTCAAGATGGCCTCAACCTTGGCCGTGAATTCAGAGTCCTCGCTTGTACCTCCGTTATCATTATCGGGTCCGTTTCTCATCTTCATTCTATAAAACGGAAAAGGTTAATCAATGAACGAAAGGACATAACACGTAAGTATATACATGTACACCACACTACCCTATCTTGCTCAATAATCATCGTACATTACTCGTTTGACACGATTTGCACCCGTAACAATGGTAGCTAATCGTTGTTACACGAGCACGTCGCATTAACTCGCTAGTACAACGTCTATTTCGCTTAATGATTGCTAAAACAACACAAACAATTAGTGCAAGGTTAATTCACATAAACACTAGCACTAGCAATTCCGTTCCGACCCAAAGTCCTACAAGTCTCGCATAAAGCGCACACACAATAAAGTCTAAGTCTAGTCACCTATCTCAAGTCGCCTAAATCCCTTAGACCATGCTCTGATACCACTTGTAACAACCCGACACATTATACAATCGAAAACAGACTTAAAAAAAAAATTCGAAGCAGGCCTGCCCAGGCAGGGTGCGCGGCGCGCAACCCTTCCTGTGCGTGGCGCGCACAGGGCCTGGCAGCCTGCTGTCCGGATTGGTCGTTTTCACATAAAAAGATCTCCCGCTTCCCGACATATTTAGACGAAACGCTTTTTACTGCATGTTCATATATGTAAAACTAACACGAATCAATCATAAAACAAGTTTTACAAAACGGGGCCCACATCAGCTGTTTTACGAGTTTCGTACAAATCATGAGTTTCGATCACATTAGTTTAATTACCAAACGACACTATGAGCATGGTGTTTGGGTTAAACTACCCAAGTCTCGGTCAAACTCCAAAAGCTATCACATCCCAAAAGCGTCCCCTAAACAATAAGCGGGATCTCTAATCCAATCGAATGCCCTTACCCTTGTCAACGCCGGAGCCTATAAAAAGATAAACAACGAGAGGGTAAGCTAAATCTTAGTGAATGCAATAATTATACACATACATATATAATATACCTACTTGCAAACACTCATACACATACCGCATACATGCTAGCAACACAATTAGTTTATCATCAATATGAGGCTACCAACCTCCAATACCACAAGCTAGCATAACAATCGCATACATATATATAACTCGAACAATATAATATGCTTTCGCTTACAACACAATAACCATGGTTAACCAATCGTACACGGGAATGGCGCTCGCGAAAGGCCATCGGTGTTCATAACATCCGTTAGTGTACTTAACACCTCGTATCACTAAACCCTCGGGTGGCATCTTAACACTTTGATACTTCACCCTTTATTTTACTTAGAGTGGTGTCTTAACACCTCGATACTTCACTCCTAGGTGGCATCTTAATAACTCGATGCTTCACCTCTAGGTGGCATCTTAACACCTCGATACTTCACCCGCCAATTACTTAGAGTGGCACCTTAACACCTAGATGCTTCACTCGTCACGTGAAACGTGGTGCCTTAACACTTCGACACTTCACATCTCACGCCACCACAAATAAATACATTATATATCTACGCATATAATTATTCCACTCACCTTAACGATTCGGTGACGGTTTTATACTTCTGCAAGCTTCAAAGCAAAGTACCTAATATAATAAGTACTTCCATCAACACATAATCTAGTTGGACTAAATACCAACAATTCACTTATGTGCATTTAATGACTTAATGCATTAAATGCCCCATTTTCACCAAAACCGCCCTTAAGGGTCAAGACCACCATTAATCACTTAAAAGCTAGTGATTACGGCCCAACAACACTAACTATAACATAATTAGGGTAATTCATACCCATAATCCCCAACTAGGTCAATCATTAACCCCTTTGACTCATTTAAAGTCAACACACCCATTTCGGGTCTTCCACTAACCCAACTAACACCCATTTACCAATTAGTTAGGTGTGCTAGTAATTAACTAACCAATTAGGACTCATAAACATCAATTACCACTTTGAAACCCTAGGTTAGTTACCATTGAGTCTTCATGACTCAATCTTACCCAAGAACACCCAAAATCATCAAATATGGGTTTTATGTTCATCACTATCCCAAACCCTAACCCTTACACAAATTTAAAACAAGGAAATCAAGATTAGAGCTTACCACTACAACCACAACGTAGCTAGTGAGTAGATGAATGACTTTAATACCCGCACTTTGGCCCGAGAACAACTTCTTCCTCTTGGATTTAAGCTTTCTCACTCAAGAAATCACACTCTCTCTCTAAAATTAAAGTGAAGAAGATAAGGTTGTTGAAAATGGAGTGAATGATACTCCACAAACTGACCTACTGACCTTTAACTCGTTCACAGGTGAAATTACCAAAATACCCATCAAATTATCTGAATAAAACAAGCAGAACCCGGCTACAGTGAAGAGTGCGCCACACGCACCCTTATGTGTGCGCTGAGCGCACTAAGCTCAGATCAGTCTCTGTCTTCTGTTTAACTGCACAATCATTCCCACACTTTATGTACTCTATTTATTCTGCTGTACAATGAAGATTAGGGTCTTACATTTTAATTATTTAAATTAAATAATTTTGAATTATTTAATTAATTATTATGAATTGAGTACGAGAAGGTATAAAAGCTATGCAGAAGAAAATCAATTCTAATTTATATTTTAATTTACACTTTTAAAATAAAATGACAACCAATATTATCTCTTATGATTGGATGTGGATTGTTTAATATGCATTTTATGTGTTTGATGAAATGTTCAGCTGATGAGTTTCTTAGTCGGACTCTGTGGTTCCGTGAGTCATTAAACTAAATGACTTTAGCATTTACGTTCACTTAATACCTAAACAATATCATTAAACTGTTTCGTTTAAACAAACATGTGGTTCTACGGGTCATTTCACTAGTAGATATATTATTACACATATAAATTTAAAAGTTTGCTTAGGTGTCATTTTGTGATTAAATTGAATTAATTATTAATTATAATTTAATATATACATATAGATATAAATTTACATATATATATGTAAGGTATAAATAGATAAGATACTCTCTAACATGTTGACATCCTTTTGTCACCTAGTACTTATAAAGTTATAATGCCTCCTGGCTCCTTTTCTCACCATTAATTATTTAAAATTGATTAACCTACAATTTAGTAGGTTTCTTCGTAAATATTCACTATATAATCAACCATGGGTTGATAAAAGATTTATTTCATATAATTAATCCATTACAATATTTTTTATACCTTTAATAACTCATTGAATATAATTAACAAATATAAACAAGCGCTATCAACCATGAGTGTGGTGGTTGAATGGTTATGACCCTGACATTTCATAGTGGAGGTTATGGGTTCGATTCCAGGCACCCACAGTTATCCACTCATGGCCACGGAGGTTCGCCTGCAATGACTCCGGGCTGCTCCCGTAGCGAGTAGTCGCCCTGAGATTAGTCAAGTTGACCGTTTGGATACCCAGGTTAAAAAAAATAAAATAAAAAAATACAAGCGCTGTCAATAAACATTTTTAGGTAAAGAGTTACCCTGGCAAATATTATTAATAAAAATAATAAAAGAATCGTACAATGAAGAACAGCTGTTATTAGAGCGCCTAACAACCAAGCATAAAACGACCTACTATTCATCAAAAACTAGACAAACACCCCAAAAGGAAAACTTAGCTTAAAAGCCAATCAATTTTTAGTTGATCAACTAGACATGAATGATTGAATCCGATCGTCATTAGCTTTAGCCGAATATTAGACCGGATGAGCTAGAACATCTGCTCCACTGTTTTATGCTTCCCATTAAATAACCGACTGTTTCTCTCCTGCCAAATAAAGTACACTGTTGCAGCGAAACACAACTTGGCCACCACAACCCTCGAAGAATTGCGACCTGCAATAGTAATTAGGATATCCTACAAGATTTCCAATCATCACTATCCATGTTGATGCGAATCAAATGAAAAACCTTCCTCCAGATTCTAGATGAGAATGAACACTTAAAAAAAGTGTTCATGTGAGTCCATGTTGTCATTACAAAGGAAACATTCTAGGACTGGGTGCGCACGCAAGTCACATGGCTTAAGTTTATCTTGAGTCTTAAGGCATTCACCTATTAACAACCACATCAAAAATGCATGCTTCGGGATGCATTGACTAAACCACACGACCTTGAACCACCTAGCACACGTACCATGCATGCGGATAGAATCCCAAATAATCGAAACCGAAACTGGATGCAAATTATTTTCAACGCCTTTCCAACATAACCTGTCATCATGCGTAGAAAACGATGGTAAAATCAAATGTTGTAGAGCAGGAAACCGGGAGTACCAATCCGAATGCCAAACAGCACCATTGGGACCGATCACGTCACACACCCTATCATACTTATAGAAACCTTCATTCACAATATTTTCAATAGGAATAGCATTAACCAATGGACCGATATTACTCCATGAATCTAACCTGCGAACGGTGTATGACCGTTACCAATCTGATACACGAAAAACTGTTGGGCTAACGGCCGAATTTGCATTAACTTTCGCCAGCTCCAGGAAGCGTTAGATTGAATTCCCATCTCCCATATATGCTTTCCAGCAAGCTTATATTCGTCAATCCATTTAACCCAAATGGAATGCTTCATTGTCATAATACGCCACAAGTGAGAGGTCATAAGGGCGATATTCCAAGGCTTAAGCCTTTTCATACTGAGGCCTCCTTCAACTTTTGGCAAACAAACATCATCCCACCGAACTTTCGCTTTGCCCCTTTTGAACTCACCTTGGCACCATAAGAATCCGCGAATCAATTTCTCAATATCTAGCATCCGGTAAAATAAAAACCGAACACTAATACAGTTGCTTTTCCTGTGAGAACGGATGTGATCAACTGGACCCAACCTGCGAACGATAAAAACTTATTTTTTCCAATCAGAAATCTTGATACGCACCCTATCAACCAAGACTTTACAGTCCCGGTACATCAGACGATTTGCAAGCAGAGGAACCCCCAATTAACGAATAGGCAGGCTGCCTTCGTCAAACTGCAGCACCGTAAGGATCTGTTGTTTAACGCATGGAATAACATTGCAAAAAAGCAGTACTTTTAGGCAAGCTTGGAGTCAAACCCGAACAGCCCTTAAATTCCTCCAATGCGCATTTAGTAACCTCAACCGAAGCAACATTCCCATGCAAAAACATAAATAAATCATCAGCAAAGCACAAATTAATAATTCTTAGCTTATCGCATTGGGGATGAAACTTAAAGACACCCGACTCCTCAACATTTCTTTTCAATAATAGAGTTAAGACCTCCATAATGAGCGCGAATAAATAACGAGACATCGGATCACCTTGGCGTAAACCTCTTTTACCTTTGAAAAAACCATGCAAGTCCCCGTTCACACATATAGAATAGGATGTTGTGGTGACACAAACCATGATCCATTTGACCATCTTACGCGGATAGCCAAACCAAATGAGGATAGACTCCAAAAACTTCCAATCAACCGTATCGTACGCCTTTTGAATATCAACTTTAAAAGCGCATCTCGAAACACCGCACTGCCGATGGTAATTCTTCATAATCTCTTGAGTAAGAAGGATATTGTCAACGATCCTTCTACCCGAAATAAAGGCTGATTGGTTTATACTCACAACTTCATCTAGACTCGCCTTTATTCTGTCATAAATAATCTTACTAATACACTTATAGATGACGTTGCAACATGAAATTGGCCTATGATCAGTGACTTTGCTCGGAAAATGGACTTTTGGAAGTAGAGTAATAATAGTATTATTAATCTCCTACAGCAATTGACCATTAAGAAAAAAATATTTCACAACACGTGTAACATCTGCCGCAATAATATCCCAGGATTCTTTAAATAAACAGGAAGAATACTTGTCAGGGCCCAGAGACTTATCATCCCCGATTCTGAAAATAGCGTTCTTTACCTCAACATCCGTGACATGCTGTAACATATTCGTAGCTTGCTGATGAAACACTCGTTTATAAATAAGACCTGCAGGATTAGGAATCAGAATACAATCATCACCAGCCCCAAGAAAATGCGTATAGTGTTGGACAAACAAATTAGGCACATCAATTCCTTCAACAACGTGGCCAACAACATTAATCAAAGACCCAATACGGTTCCGGTTTAGGCGTCCTTTAACCACCTTATGAAAGTAACTAGTGTTGTTATCTCCAGCCCGCAACCACTCAATCTTGGACTTTTGTTTTAGGAAACATTCTTCTTCTAAAACCGCATCATTAAAATGCTTAAGAGCCTGACTAACAGCTTCTCGCGCACTTGGAACAAATGGATTTTCATCCAGAAATTTTTGGGCAACCTCTAAGGCTCCATGACAAGTGACAACATTGTCATGGAGGTTACCTTTTTTCCACATCAGCTTGCGCATATGTGACTTGAGTAGGCGAAGTTTCTTCACAACTCGATACATAGCATGACCCTCGATCGTAACTTTCCATTCTTTATCAACAACCTTCTTAAACTCGGTATGTTTAGCAATAAAATTACTAAATTTAAAAGGTTTCGGTTTTTTAGACCCACCCATAGGAATCTTGAGAACCGGGGGACAATGATCTGATATACGATATGGTTGAAAAATAACGTGAGCATTTGTATATTTATTGATAAAATGATCAATAGCGAGAACCCTGTCTATCTTTTTCATTATACCCGTATTTGAGTTAGGACTTTGGTTCCACGTATATTGAAAACCCGTATGATTCACGTCTATCAAATTAAGATTCTCCAAACATTCCCTGAATTCCAACATGGCCAATGTACAATTTGAGGAGCTAGTTGTTGATTCTTTGATGTTAAGTGAAACATTAAAATCACCTAATATCACCCATGGGTTAGTACCCACATAAGAATTATGCATATTCAGGTAATGACATAACTGTCTTCTACGGATATAGTAATTATTTCCGTATACGAATGACACAAAACTTTCCCAAGTATTGTTAATACCCTTAACAATGCAATGAATTACTTGATCCGTCATCGTAATAAAAGAAAGTTGTACAATACCAGGATCCCAACCGACTATGATACGAGTGTCGGTACGACAAACACTATTATTTGATGCCCAATTCCAAACAGGAAACAAAAAATTACCAATGCCATTTAAACGAGAAATAGAGGCATGAGACTCGAGGATAGCACAAACACCCAAATGATTACTTACCACCACATCACAAACCTCTTTTTGTTTAGGGATCAGGTTCAAACCCTTTATATTCCATGATGAGAGACTAATCATGGCAACATCGTAATACTGGGAGTGCTTGCCCCCTCAAGTTTTTCAGACGCTAGATAAACAGAGGTTTCATCATCATGTCCTTCCACGTCACTTTCTTCATCAATTATGTTAAGATGTATACTAGGTTTACTAGTATTTACTTCCTCTGTTGCAAAAACACTAAACGAATTACTCATTTGAACTCCTGATGTTGATGGCCCAACTTTATGCATTGCTTTAATTCCCGAAATTGAACATTGTGTATCACTTTTGTTATCATCATTGTTATGTTTACCTTCATCATCCCTTTGCTTAGGCCTATACACAAACATTTGATTCCCTTTATTTACATGAAACCGACTTGTTTCACAACTTTAGTGCCCTGTTTCTTATAGGTCACCTTCTTAAAACCATCCTTATCAACTTGTGTAACCTTAACAGGTTCTTGCACAACCTGTTTTGGACATTGAGACTCTCTATGTCCAAACACTTTGCAACAAGCACAATGTGGTGGTTTCCATTCGTACTCTATCATGACAACGTCCTTAGTAAACCTGCCATCAGTATTTGGTGTGCCTACCCTAATACTATCCTTCAGTTCACACTCAGCCGAAACTTCAATCATAGCTCGAACAATATTAGGATGACCCCATGACTCAAGACACATAGTACTAGTGTATGAATCCAACATCATTGGTCTTCCAATATTCGAAGCTATAACACTAAGACCTACTGTAGTAAAGCCGGTAAGGGGCACGTCATGCAACTTGATCCAAACCGGAACTTTTGTAAGATCTTCTTTCATAAGGGAGACATTAGATGACCACACATTTAAAATAATCGACATAGTTCAGATCATCCAAGGCCCATTCTGCATCACATTCATCATACCTTCCTTGGACGAGAATTTAAATAAGAAAAAGCCTTTTGCGTTCATCATCATTTTCTCAATGCCAAACTTCGTCCACGCATTCATCATGTAGTTCTGAACAACCGGGAATGCAACCCTTTGTCCCAGAAAATACCCGTATAGCGTGTACGTGTATCTCTTATTCGCTTCCTACACCGATTCGAATGGTAACAACACATCAATAGATTCATGAGTTGGAGTAACCTGTTCGATAAAAAGAAAATTTACACCCTTCTCCACCACTGATCCAGCAACAGCATGAGAATATGAAGAAGGTTTCTCAACATTACTTTCTTTACCAGACTCCTTTTCACCTGTTTTAACATGAAAAGTAGACTCACCATCATTCGTCTTGTTAGCCTCACCATGTTCCTGATCCCATGAATCAACCGAATGAATGCTAACTTTATCCCATTCATCTTCAACATTCGTCTGATCTGGAATAAAAGTGATTCTCGAAACACCAATGGCTTGCTCGGAAGCAGCGTGCGGAATAGAATCAGCATCGTTATCTATATCGTCTTCATCATTCTGTGATTCAGATGAATCAATACCAACTTTTCGATTACGTAAAACCCTAGCACCAGTACCGGTATTCGTAGCACTTTTTTCTTAGTATCACCCATCAAGACGACCTCATGGATGATGTTGCAGTGAAATTCAATGAAAAACAAATTAGCTTCGACGATCCTGAGAAGAATCACCGATGAACACGTGAAAGAAACGGAGCAGCTAGGGTTCTCTTCTTTGTCGAGTAGTTCTATCAATAAACATTGTTAATAATAAATGATTTTTTACATACCAATATGAACTGCAAATTATATTTTTTTACACGTTTTTTACACACCCGCGCAACACACGGGCTCAAAACCTGGTATGTATGTGTGTGTGTGTGTGTGTGTGTGTGTATGTGTATATATAATCGAACATATATATAAATTTAAAAAATATAATAAGCTTTATAAATATTATAATAAAATACATATTATATAAAGAAAATTAACAAAATCAATACCAATAGCAAAAATAAAACTATCTTTGTTTTAGCCTTAGTATATATATTTTTTCAATATAAAAAATATTCTATATGAAGTTTTCCATTCATTTTAGTGATCAACATACATACACACATATAAATTGACTTAGCATAAAAATCGATTTGAAATGGTTACGATTTTAAAAATGTAGAGCAAAAGAAATCAGGAAAATACGAAATTAAATATTTAAATAGGATTTTAAATCCACGTAAATATAATATTTACTTGAAAAGTTAAGATATCTACTTAAATTATATCTCATATATCTGTACAATACTATAATAAGTTAATATATTTATTTAATATTGTATAAACTGAATTTGGTTATTATATTCGATTTTCAGTAAATCAAATTCAGAATTTACAAAACAGAAAATCGAACTGAAAAATCTAATTCAAATTCGATTTCGATTTTGCTCAATCCGAAAACCACTTGCAAATTCAGTTTAGGTTTTTCTATTTGGTTTCAATTCATATTTGGTCTAAATGGTTTCAGACTAAATATTCATCACCCCTGATTTTGTAAAGTTAAACTTTCACAACCGAGTTCTCATTTGACTAGCCTCATTTATGATTTATCAAGTTAAAAAGGACAATATTTTACTAAACGTATATAAAAGGTTATGATTCAAGTTTATTTAAATTTTTTTGAAGGCAACAGTCGGCATCGAATACTCTCATTTGTCACGTACGCACACACTTTCAGGAGAAAACCCGAATCGCATTGCGGGAACCCAATCCTTAAACAATCCCGAGGGACAGACGGACCGGGTTTGAATCCTGAATGGATTTGGGAGAAATCCATCCCTGAGATCAATCTGGAGCTCCATATTTTCAAGCAGATTGATTAATAGGATGGGCCGAGCGAGGGTCGAACCCATGACCTAACCCCTCACCCCAACACATAAGGTGTTGGGGATACCGTTAAAGCGAAGCTTCGTTGGTTTCAAATTTATATAATTAATATCATTTATTTTTATCAATGTTATATATTGTTTTGTGGCATAAAAGTTATTATCAATGGAGAAGAATTTGCAACGAGCAACATTCTATATTTAATTTGAAATCGTTTAAATCGAATATCGAATCGAAATCCTATCCAAAAAGTCAAACCGAATTTGAAAAATGATTTTTGATTCGAGCAAAATCGAAATCGGATTTGAATTGGGTTTTTCGATCTTAAAAATTTTGCATTTACCCAAAACTAAATATAACATTTTATAGAATATTTAATGAATATATTAAGTTAGTAATATTATTGTATACATCTATAAGATATGATTTGAGTAGATATTTTAACTTTTCAAGTTAACTTATGTTTACTCGGATTTGGAATCCTATCTGAATCTTTAATTTCATATTTTTCCACTCCGCATTTTTGAAATTGTAATCATTTAAGTCAATTTTTTTGTTAAAATCAATATATATATATATATATATATATATATATATATATATATATATATATATATATATATATATATATATATATATATATATATATATATATATATATATATATATATATATATATATATATATATATCTGTGTGTGTGTGTGTGTGTGTGTGTGTGTGTGTGTGTATGGTAAATCAATAAAATTAATGTAGAACTTCCTTTCCAACATATTATTATTAGTAAATTATGACTAAGACAAAATACGGTACAAAAAATCAAGTGTGTGAGAGAGAAAATGAGGAGAGAGAGTGAGAGGAGTGAGTGTTTCTATGGTTATGGCGGAGCAACTAGGATGCGGGAACGGTACAACAGACGACTTCAAGATCGACTAACAAGAATTTTTGGAATCCAATTGACTTCTTTCATGTTTTTCAATTTCCCCGATTGTTGGAATGTTGAAGATCTTTGGAAGATATTCAAACCTTACGGAGACATACGTGACATTTATATGGTGCACAAACGATTAAAGAATGGATGCCGATTTGCTTTTGTGAGATTCGGCAATGTCGCTTCTGCTGATAATCTCCTAAACAACCTTGAGAAGATTAAATTCATTGGTTTACCGATAAAAATTTTCATGGCCAAAGAAAGAAAAGAATCCGGGCAGCATGAGAAAACACATCAGATGAAGAATAACTATGTCCAAAATCAGTTTGATAACGCTTTCTTAAATGGTAGGAGATTCAATGATGTTGCGAAAAACAGGCAGGAAGATCTCAGGGATAAGATTAACAAGCAAAAAGCAGCAGTCCCACAGGAAGATCTAAGGGATATTATCAACAAGCAAAAGGCAGAAGAACTACGTGAGAAACTCTCTACAATTAAAGAAAGGAAAATGGATTCGACAGGTTATGGGCAAAACATTAGTGATAATATGAAGAACACAATCTAAAGAACAATTATCGTGAAAAAACAAAACCACAACCTGATCGGGAAAGCTATTATCTGCGAACTCAAAAGTGTTGATTCAATTGTACAACCCGAAGATCTTTGCAGGGCAGAAGGAATGCATAACTTTAGTCTAAAATACCTAGGAGGGTTAGATGTGCTTGTAGTTTGTGAATCGACAGAGGCAGCCAATGCAATCATCCGCAACACTAATCATGCTATGCACAAATGGTGTAATTTCGTAAAGGCTCTCGATTATTCATATCGGTCTCCTGGGAGATTAGTTTGGGTCAACATCAGTGGAGTGCCTATTATGTATTAGAACGAGGATAATTTCAAGTTAATTGCGGGATGGTGGGGTAGGATCTTAGAGATGGAGAACTGTTCCATTGAAGACGAAAATCAGAATCTTAACGTGGGTAGTGTGCTAATACATGCACGTAGCAGTATCGTACAGTTCGAGGGATGGGTGAACTTAAAGGATGGGAATAATGTGTGTTATGTTAATGTTAGGGAGGATTCAAATAGGGTACTAAAATTTGATTTCAGTTCTGCAGAAAAAACTGAGGTTCCCAGTTCAGATGATGAGTTCGTTGAGGACACATTCGAGGTCTCGGATGATGAAGAGTTCATTAACTTAGATCGAGAGGAGGATTATGTAAGAAAAGAACCAAATGATGGGAAAGATGAGAGTCCTTGCAATTCACATAATCCGGTCAATGTAGATGCCTGTAATCATGAAAATAAAAATCCTTCAGTTAACGTCTCAGGTAACGAGCATAATCATGGGGTTACAGAAGAATTGTCGGGCAACGAACATATCTCCGGCGATGGTGATCGGAGCCGGAATCGGAAAACACAATTCCTAGAAGATGAAGAGTCAGGTTACTGGGATACAAGAAATCAATCTCGAGACAAATTGGATCACGCATGCTCACAGGAGAACGAGGAGTCAAGTTCCAATGATAATAATAAATGTTATGGAGAATTTCAAGGTACGACGCAACATAAGGTTGCTTCAGAAAATCAAAAGACGAGTTCAAATATTGGAAAGGGTTGTAACAGTGAATGTGAGTTTAGCCCATCTCCAATTGGGCCGAAAAAAAGTACCAACTCCAGTGGGCTCAAGGAATCTGAAGATTTTGTTAATGATACTGGGGTATTGGGCCTATCCCCAGTTAGTCCAAAGGGATCCATAAGCCCGACAGAAAATGACAGTGAGGATGATGTTGACGGACTAATTGATCGCATTCCTGTTGTCAATAAACTTCATACATCGAAGCCCAATGGAGGTATTTCTGCACCAAAATCCAAACAGCTCAATAGGCAAAAAGGGTCAAAAGCAACCGACAGTAGCAAGACTGAATGTTGCTAGGCGAATCTCCGAAGATGGAAATCATCTTCTCAAATGGTGCATCTCAAGAACGTGACAAGGAAACCCAAAATTGATAATCAACAGGTACGATCCAAGTGCTCATCATGTGTAAATCAGAGCTCTCAGACGAATTCAAATCGCTCTGGTAATGCAAGTAAGATGTAACTTCCACAAAGGGCAAACAAAAGTAACATCGAAGGTGCAAGTAAGAAGGCGTCAACCTCCTTCAATTCGCTTGATACATAAGGAGTTTATGATTTTGGGCAAAGGTTAGGGTTAAAATGGCAGAGGAAAACCTCTGAAATGTAAGTAATCCCAATTTTTTTGTATCCTGTATTTTTTATGAAGATTATGTCATATAATATTAGGGGATTCGGTATCAGGAAAGATAGCAAGTTCGGGCCTACAAAAAGTTTAATCGTTAAGGAAAGACCAATTTTCCTCGCCCTTCAGGAAACAAAATTAAATACTGTCAACAGGTTGTGGATCGAGTCTTTGTGGGGCTCCGGTGACTGTGAATTTATTCAACGTGAGAAAATAGGGAAATCGGGGGGTCAACTATTGGTGTGGGATACCAACTATTTTGAGGCTAGTGACATAATCAAATTCGATTGTGTTATTGGCATCAACGGCAAATGGAGGAGTAATGGTATTACTCTTAATGTCGTAAATGTTTATGGACCACATGAGGACGCTAAAAAATTAAAACTGTGGGATGCATTATCAAAACTAGTAGATGATCGAGATGAGGCATGGATTTTATGTGGAGACTTTAACGAGGTTCGGGATCAATCGGAAAGGTTTAATTGTGTTTTCATTGATAGTAGAGCAAGGTGTTTTAATAACTTCATATTATCGAGTAATCTTCTGGACGTTCCAATTGGTGGAAGGCTATTTACGAGAGTTAGCGACGATGGCACCAAGTTTAGCAAGTTGGACCGATTTTTAGTTTCAGAAAATTTTCACCAAATCTGGGGGAATTTATCAGCATTGGCACTGGATAGAACTAGCTCCGACCACTGTCCAATAGTCCTAAAAGACGAGCTAAGAGACTTCGGGCCAAAGTCGTTCAAGATTTCCGATATTTGGTTGGACCACGAAAAGGTAGATCAGGTAATCAAAGGCGCGTAGTCAGAATTCATTCCATCAGGTTATCGAAAGGATTGTCTTTTTCTAAACAAGCTTAAAAATGTTAAAAAGTTTCTTAAGACATGGAGTCAGTCAACTTTTGGTGGGTTGGATTCTGAGATAGAAATTCTAAAAAATAAAGTAAATAGTTTAGAATTAAAAGCAGAAACTTCTATCCTAAATCCCTCTGAACTCGAGTCTTGGAAGAATAATAGAAAGAGTTGGATGGATAAGGAAAAAGCCAAGTCAAGTATGTTAAAGCAAAAAGCGCGAATTCGATGGAATCTCGAAGGGGACGAAAACTCTAAGTTCTTTCACTCTATGATTCAGAACAAGTACAATAAATGCAACATTAGGGGTCATTCAATAAACGGAAGCTGGAACAAAAATCCGCGTGACATTAAGGGAGAAGCCTTTAAACATTTTAAGCAGGTGTTTCAAGAATCTGATCATATGAGGCCTTCTCTAGAAGACCTGACTTACCCCATGATTTCAGCTGAAGAGGCAGAAGCATTAGAACGTCCTTTCCTTGAATCTGAAATTTGGGATGCCATAAACGATTGCGGGAGTACAAAGGCACCCGGTCCAGACGGGTTTAATTTACGCTTCTTCAAGAAGTATTGGGACATCATCAAAAGTGAGCTTATCGATGCTATTGTGTGGTTTTGGGAGAGGGGAGAGATTTTAAGAGGTTGTAACGCCTCATTCGTCACACTCATTCCAAAGAAGGCGGATCCAATGGGACTCGGTGATTTTAGACCGATTAGCTTAATCGGTAGTTATTACAAGATAGTTGCTAAATTGCTTTCAAATCGGCTTTGAAAGGTCCTACCGTCTCTAGTGGGATTAAAACAAAGTGCTTTCATGAAAGGGCAGTTCATACTAGATGGTGCTTTAATCGCCAACGAAACCATTGATTTTCTAAAAAACAATCGTCAAAAAGGGATCGTTGATAATGCTAAAAACGAACATATATTTCATAGCATTATCCCTCAAGAAAGACAAGCTTTTAGTTGCAATTGTTCTATTTACAAGTGATATTCGTTTAAATAATAACAGGTGCAGACAAAAGACAGATTCGACGAATTGAAGACGCAAACGACCAAAAAGCTCAAAAGTACAAAGTACAATCAAAGTGGTTCAAATTATTGATGAGAAACGTCTCAAAATTACAAGAGTATGAGTCGCAAAACGCAAAGTACAAGATATTAAATTGTACGCAAGGACGTTCGAAAATCCGGAACCGGGACCAGAGTCAACTCTCAACGCGCGACGCAACGGAGCAAAAATTACAAGTCAACTATGCACATAAATATATTATAATATATAAATAATTCTTAAAATTATTTATATATTATATATATTTAATAAAACTGTCAGCAAACAAGAAAACAAATCCATGTGAGCTGGAAAAGCAGGCCATGCGATCGCATGGCCTGGAAGTGCAATTTCCATGCGATCGCATGGCCCCAATATGCTGGCCACATCTATAAATTTCGCAGTTTTGGTCGAACAAAAACACATCTTTTTCTCTTCTTTCCTCTTACGTAAAAATAAATATATATATATTATAATTTTAATTTTAATTTTAATAATAAGGGTATGTTAGCGAATGTTGTAAGGGTGTAAGTCGAAATTCTGTCCGTGTAACGCTACGCTATTATTAATCATTGTAAGTTATGTTCAACCTTTTTAAATTAATGTCTCGTAGCTAAATTATTATTATGCTTATTGAAGCCGAAGTAATCATGATGTTGGTCTAAAATATTAAGATTGGGTAATTGGGCTTTGTACCATAATTGGGGTTTGGACAAAAGAACGACACTTGTGGAAATTAGACTATGGGCTATTAATGGGCTTTATATTTGTTTAATTAAATGATAGTTTGTTAATTTAATATAAAGATTTACAATTGGACGTACCTATAAATAACCATACACACTCGATCGGACACTATGGGCGGGATATTTATAAGTACTAATAATCGTTCATTTAACCGGACACGGGAATGGATTAATAGTTAATGGACTAATTAAAACAGGGGTGAATTATATACAAGGAAAATTGGTGTAATTATAGTTTAAGTCCCCAATTAGTTGGAATATTTGACTTCGGATATAAGGATAATTTGACGAGGACACTCGCACTTTATATTTATGATTGATGGACTGTTATGGACAAAAACCAGACGGACATATTGAATAATCCAGGACAAAGGACAATTAACCCATGGTAATAAACTAAAATCAACACGTCAAACATCATGATTACGGAAGTTTAAATAAGCATAATTCCTTTATTTCATATTTAATTGCACTTTTAATTATCGCATTTTAATTTATTGTCATTTTATTTATCGTACTTTTTAATTATCGCAATTTGTCATTTTATTTATCGCACTTTTATTTATCGCAATTTCATTATCGTTATTTACTTTACGCTTTAATTTAAGTTATATTTATTTTTAATATTTTATATTAGGTTTTAACTACGACTAAAGTTTTAAAATCGACAAACCGGTCATTAAACGGTAAAAATACCCTTTTATAATAATAATACTACTTATATATATATTTATATACAAATATAGTTTTTAAAAATATAGCGTCAAACTTGGCTAGCTCCCTGTGGAACGAACCGGACTTACTAAAAACTACACTACTGTACGATTAGGTACATTGCCTATAAGTGTTGTAGCAAGGTTTAGGTATATCCACTCTATAAATAAATAAATTACTTGTGTAAAATTGTATCGTATTTAATAGTATTTTGTAGTAAAAATACTACTATTTTGTACCCCTTCGCTTTAACATCAAGTATTTTTGGCGCCGCTGCCGGGGAAACTGCTTAAACGCCGGAAGCGAAATGCTATATATAAAAAAAAAAAGATTTTTATTAAGTCTTAGTTTACTTTTGTAAAAATACGCTTTTGTAAAAATACGTTTTAATTTTTAAATATATACAAAAATATAAAAAGAAAAATAAAATATATATATTTTTAAGAATTGTTCAAAATATATAAATTATAAAATATTTCTATTTTTATTTTTAGTTTGTAAAAATATAAGTTTTTATTTAATTTATATAAATATTTTATATAAATATTAAAACAGAAAATTAAAAAAAAACATAAAAAAACCAATCGGGCCACTACACTGTAGCAGCCCAATATCTGGCTCGAATTCGCAGACCATGCGATCGCATGGTAAAACAACTAACACCTCATGCGATCGCATGAGGTGAGTTGACAGGTCTGAACCCTTTGACTGTCGATTAGGGTTAGGATTATTTAATAATTATTATTAATTAATTAGTTAATTAGGGTTTAGTTATTTTATAATTAATTTTTAGTTTATTTTGTATTTTTTAGTTTTAATTGGTTTTATTTAGTTTTATAAATATATAAAATTAATACTTTTATAAAAATAAATATTATAAAAATAATATTTTTATAAAAATTGTACTTTTTACAACTTTAAGTTTATTTTTATATTTTGTATCTTTTTATTTGTTTTAGCTTAATATTTGTATTTTTTGTTCGTATTTAGTTTTTAGTCATAGTTTTTGCCGTAGTTATTTTTATTTCTAGATTTTTAGGCTTAGCCGTAAAATCCCTTAAGTGCTTTTTCTTTAGACTAAGATTTAGGTGCTTTAGAATTTTGCGATGCCGTTTTATAAATTTTAGTACTTTTTAAGTTATTGCCGTTTTGGATATAGAATTCCTTTTAAAGTTTTAATACCTTTAGACGCAAGTTTTTATATTTAGTTTTTAGACTTTTAAGTTTCGACGCTTTATTTTCTTTTTATTATTTTTCGACGCTTATTTTCTTATTTTTATTTTTCGACGTTTTTCGACGCACTCTTTTTCTTTCTTATTTTTCACCGATCTAGTTTTTAGGACATAGAATTTTCTATTTCTTCTCTAAAATTTCTTTAAATTTCAACGAAAAATTATTTTAAGAGGTTAAAGTGATAGACATCCAAAATTTTCTGGTTCGTAGTAATAGTTGGATTTGTTAGTGGCGAGTTGTGGGCTTCCAATTTAAAGGGTCCTGGCTACCTGCTGCATCTATTGGCTATTCGAAACGTGGGCAAAATCAAAAAAGTCTATTAATTTAATAACTTATATAATTTTTATATTTTATAACTAATAGGATATTCAGTGAAACGTTCACCACCTTTCATACGTTCACCACCTGTGACTCGATCAAGACATCTAGCCAATATTGTTGCCGTTGATTTTTCTTTAGAATCGTCATCCAGTCGACCAAGTACTCCAATTCAAATTTCCGATAATCCATTTTTTGAACCCGACCTCACAATTGAGAATTCGGAGGATATTCAGGGACAATTCAGAGATCCTGAACAACTAATATTTCCTCCGAAACCACCAATCATTCAAACAGAGATTGTCGAGGAACAAACCATTAAATTAGAATCCTCTAGTGATTCAGATTCAACAAATTCAATAATGGAGAATCTGGAACCTCTAAGTATGGAAGACCGAATGAGAGCTAAACGCACTGGCCAAGGTCACGCAATTACTCAACCTGACATTAATGTGCCAGATTATGAAATCAAAGGACAAATTCTACACGTGGTAACTAATCAATGCCAATTTAGTGGTGCGCCGAAGGAAGATCCAAATGAACATCTTCGTACCTTTAATAGGATCTGTACTCTATTTAAAATAAGAGAAGTAGAGGATGAACAGATATATCTCATGTTATTTCCCTGGACTTTAAAGGGAGAAGCCAAAGATTGGTTAGAATCGTTACCTGAAGGGGCGATTGATACATGAGATGTCTTAGTTGAAAATTTTCTTAAACAATTCTTTTCGGCATCTAAAGCCGTAAGACTTCAAGGCGAAATTGTTACGTTCACACAAAAGCCAAATGAAACTCTATATGAGGCGTGGACACGATTTGGAAAGTTGTTGAGAGGATGTCCGCAACATGGTTTAGACACTTATTAAATAGTACAAATATTCTACCAAGGATGCGACATCACTACACGAAAAGACATTGATATAGCAGCTGGTGGTTCCATTATGAAGAAAACAACAACTGAAGCTTACAAAATTATTGATAACACTGCTTCACACTCACATGAGTGGCATCAAGAAAAAGATATCGTTAGATCATCTAAAGCAGCTAGAGCCGATTCTAGCCATGACTTAGATTTCATTTTCGCAAAGATAGATGCTGTCGAGAGAAGAATGGAAAAGATGACTAAAGATATTCACTCAATACGAATTAGTTGTGAGCAGTGTGGAGGACCACTTTTTGACAAAAGATTGTCTTAGTATTGAACAAACAATGGAACAAAGAGAGAATGTTTCATACATGAACCAAAGGCCTGGAAATAATTATCAGAATAATTATCAACCGCCAAGACCGATCTACAATCAAAATCAGAATTATAACAAAAATGCTCCATACAACAACCAACAAGGTCCTAGTAATCAACAAGTACCTAATAATATTTACAATCAGCAAAGACCTATTTTTCAAAACAAACCACCATAAACCGATGATAAAAAGCCAAATTTAGAAGACATGATGTCGAAGCTAGTTGAATCTCAAACGCAGTTTTTCACATCTCAAAAACAAACGAATGAACAAAATGCTCAAGCATTTAGAAATCAACAAGCTTCTATTCAAAATTTGGAACAAGAAGTAAGCAACCTAGCAAGGTTAATAGGTGAAAGAAAACCGAGAAGTCTACCTAGTGATACAAATGCTAACCCCCGGAATGAAACAGCTAAAGCCATTACCACAAGAAGTGGTATTACACTTAAACCACCTGAAATACCTATAATTTCTTATGACGCTATTCCTATTCCACAAAAACCACAATCTGGAAAAGATAAGAAAACAGAACCGGTAGTTGAAAAGGTTAATGAAGATAACACAGTTAAGGCTAAACCTTATGTTAAACCATACCAACCACCACTTCCTTACCCGAGTAAAATGAGAAAAGAGAGACTTGAAGCCGAGTAATCTAAATTCTTGGATATGTTTAAACAAATAAATATCAATCTTCCTTTCATTGATGTAATTTCAGGAATGCCAAGATATGCTAAATTCTTGAAAGATCTAATCACAAATAGAAAGAAAATGGAAGAATTCTCGGCTGTTACTATGAATGCTAATTGTTCTCCAGTACTGTTGAATAAGATACCAGAAAAATTATCAGATCCAGGAAGTTTCACAATTCCATGTTTTCTTGGTAGTCTTAGTTCAATATAAGCATTGGCAGATTTAGGTGCTAGCATAAATTTAATGCCGTATTCACTATACGCTAAACTATACCTTGGAGAATTGAAACCAACACGAATAAGCATACAACTAGCCGATTGATCAGTAAAATATCCTAGAGGGATAATGGAGAACATGCTAGTTAAAGTTGGTACTTTAGTATTTCCAGTAGATTTTTTTATTCTGGACATGGAAGAAGATTCTCGAGTTCCTTTCATATTAGGAAGACTATTCTTAAACACAGCTAAAGCAATAATAGACGTGTTTGGTAAGAAACTGACCCTAAGTATAGAGGACGAGAGTGTTACCTTTTCTGTTGATAGAGCCATGCAACAACCGCAATCTGCAGATGATACATGTTATTATATTCAAACTATGGATTCACATGCAGAATTGTTAGAAGAATTTCCAGAATTACAAGGAACATGAGAATGTTCGTTAGGAGAAGGAACTGAACCAATTGATGAAACTGAAATGTTAGCTACACTTATGGCGAATGGATATGAACCAACAACAGAAAAATTCAAATGCTAAAAGAAGAAGACAGATATCGATACAAATCATCGATAGAAGAACCACCGACATTAGAGTTAAAGCCACTTCCAAACCATTTGGAATATGCTTATTTACATGGTGAATCTGAATTACCTGTAATAATATCGTCTTCTCTTACTAAAAATGAAAAATCTCAACTCATTTCTGTGCTAAAAGCTCATAAACCAGCTATTGCATGGAAGATTCATGATATTAAAGGAATAAGTCCTTCGTATTGCACACATAAAATTCTTATGGAAGAAGGTCATAAAACGTATGTGCAACGCCAAAGAAGACTAAATCCTAATATGCAAGATGTTGTTAAGAAAGAAATTATTAAACTGCTAGATGCAGGTTTAATTTATCCAATTTCTGATAGTTCATGGGTAAGCCCAGTTCAATGCGTACCTAAGAAGCGTGGCATGACTGTCATCACAAATGAGAAAAATGAGCTTATTTCTACTAGGACTGTAACAGGATGGCGTGTTTGTATTGATTATAGTAAAATAAATGACGCCACCAGAAAAGATCATTTTTCCTTACCTTTCATTGATCAAATGTTGGAAAGATTAGCTGGAAATAGTTACTATTGTTTTCTTGATGGTTTTTCCGAATATTTTCAAATTCCAATAGCACCCGAAGATCAAGATAAAACCACATTCACGTGCCCTCACTTTTGCTTACAAACACATGCCATTTGGACTTTGCAACACCCCTGCAACCTTTCAAAGGTGCATGATGGCGATTTTTCATGACATGATAGAAGAATGTATGGAAGTTTTCATGGATGACTTTTCAGTCTTCGGTGATACTTTTGAAACATGTCTAGTTAATCTTGAACGAATGCTTATTAGATGCGAACAATCAAATCTAGTTCTTAATTGGGAGAAATGCCATTTCATGGTTAAAGAAGGCATCGTTCTTGGTCATAAAATTTCAAAGGAAGGAATTGAAGTGGATAGAGCTAAAGTAGATGTAATTGCTAAACTTCCACATCCCACCAATGTTAGAGGAGTTAGGAGTTTTCTAGGGCATGCCGGTTTTTACCGACGTTTCATAAAAGATTTTTCTAAAATTGCCACTCCTATGAATAAACTCCTAGAAAAAGATGCTCCATTCATCTTTTCAGATGAATGCATCAAATATTTTAATATTTTTAAAGAAAAACTCACTAATGCACCGATCATGATAACTCCAAATTGGAATCTACCGTTTGAACTTATGTGCGATGCAAGTGATTTTGCAATGAGAGCCGTTTTAGGACAAAGGATTGAAAAACGATTTCAACCTATTTATTATGCTAGTAAGACGTTACAAGGAGCACAAACAAATTACACAACTACTGAAAAAGAACTACTTGCTATTGTTTTTGCTTTTGACAAATTTCGTTCATATCTCGTTCTAGCTAAAACGGTGGTCTATACCGACCATTCTGCTCTTAGATACCTATTTTCAAAACAAGATGCTAAACCACGATTAATCCATTGGATCTTACTCTTACAAGAGTTCGATATTGAAAATCGAGACAAAAAGGGTGCAGAAATCTCGCCGCTGATCATGTTTCTCGTCTTGAAAATCCTGAATTAGAAGTTCTGAATGAATCCGCCATACAAGATAACTTTCCTGATGAATATCTATTAAAGATAGATTATAGTGAAATTCCATGGTTTGCAGACTATGCAAACTACTTAGTATGTGGATTCCTTGAAAAAGGATTGTCATACCAAAAACGAAAGAAATTCTTTAGTGATATAAAACACTATTTCTGGGAAGATCCACATTTGTTTAAAAGTTGTCCCGATGGAATAATACGCCGATGCATATTCGGGAATGAAGCTAGTCAAATCTTAAACCATTGTTACACAGGACCAACATGAGGGCATTATGGGACTCAACTCACAGCAAGAAAAGTTTACGATGCTGGATTCTATTGGCCTACAATTTTCAAAGACGCACACCTTCTTTGCAAATCCTGTGATACTTGTCAAAGGGCCGGAAAAATAAGTCAACGTGATGAAATGCCACAAAATGTCATTCAAGTATGTGAAGTATTTGACATTTGGGGTATTGACTTTATGGGTCCATTTCCAAAATCTCATAATAATCTCTACATTCTCGTTGCCATTAATTATGTATCTAAATGGAAGGAAGCACAAGCTCTCCCAACTAACGATGCACGAGTTGTAGTCAACTTTTTAAAACGTCTTTTTGCAAGATTCGGAACACCAAAAGCTTTAATAAGTGATCGGGGTACTCATTTTTGTAATAATCAACTTGAGAAAGTTCTCAAAAGATATGGAGTAACTCATAAAATCTCAACCGCTTATCATCCACAAACAAGTGGACAAGTTGAAAATACCAACCGAGCTTTAAAACGTATTCTAGAGAAAAATGTAGGATCAAATCCGAAGGAATGGTCCATGAAATTGGAGGATGCACTCTGGGCTTTTAGAACAGCCTACAAAACTCCAATTGGAACCACACCTTTTAGACTCGTTTACGGAAAAGCATGTCATCTTCCAGTAGAAATTGAGCATAAAGCATTTTGGGCTTTGAAGACATGTAATATTGATTTACATGAAGCTGAACGTCTACGGTTAAGTCAACTAAACGAATTAGAAGAATTAAGACATGAAGCATATGAAAATTCGTTAATCTATAAAGAAAGAACGAAGAAATGGCATGATAAAAGAATCAGAAGTTTAAAAGAATTTAAAGAAGGAGACAGAGTTCTTCTTTTCAATTAACGATTCAAGCTATTTCCAGGAAAATTAAAATCAAGATGGTCTGGACCATTCATAGTTAAAAGAGTTTTCCTATATGGAACAGTAGAATTAATAAATTCAAATTGGATTGAATTTAAGTTTAATGGTCACAGAGTTAAACATTACATAGATAATCCAATGGAAGTTGAAGATGAAGTTAATCACAATTTCGATACCACATCTAACTAAGTGTGAGAAGTTTCGAATCTTTTTAGGGTAATATATATTTCTGTTAGAGTTAGATATTCTATTTTCGTGTAGTTTCCGAAAATGAATCCGAATGGTCTTTCCCTAGCAGACCCTAAAGAACTAGTCTTCTCCCCCCATTCTGAATTTTTATTTTTTTAGGTTTTATGAGATGAAGAATTCCTTTGATCTGAACCATGGTCTAATGCTACAGCTATGATTACTAAACGTAATAATGACACACTTCCGAGTGACTTGGTATCATTCATAAGAGGCAAAATGGACGGAGTAAGAAAAGAACTTAGAAAAGATCATCATAAGATACATTTTGGTAAAGGAAAATCAAAATCCGCAACAAAAAGAAGAGCACGACACCTTGAAAGATGTTATAAATGCAGAAAATGGTCACACGAAGGTAAATGTTCAAATAATTAAACATATTCAAATACCGAATTTGTTACTCTATGCAGAGAAGGACCGTTCATATGTTTAGAAGAAAAGATATTGAATAATCGAGGTTATGCTTATGTAGCTATGGAGAACCAAATCACATGACTCTCCTATGAGTCGGCTAAAGCAGGTCTCTGAGAATTCTTTCTCATAGGTAAGTATGTACAGTTTTTATTTTTATTTTTATTGCTTTTAACCTTTTGATAATAAACGCTGAATCGTTCGCTATAAAGTATTAAATTGATATTCAATAAAATTAGGTATGCGTAACCGAAATTATTGATATCATACAAAAATTTATTACATCACTGCAAAATTTACCGTTTATTCTTAAGGTATAAATATCTTTAATCAATCAACCCAAAATATTTCAGAAATTCGTCAGGAGTAAAACTAGGTTATGGAACCGAAATTACTTTACCGAAAAGAGGGGCGTATATTTTTGATAATATTTGATTGATTAAAGTGGGATAAAAGACCAAAAAGATTTTTAATTTTAATTTTTACCATGCTTTTAAATTTAATATATAAATATTAAATTAATATTGTAAACTTTTTAAAATCAATATATTTAAGTTTTTATGTATTTTAAAAATTAATATTTTTAATATAAGATTGTATGTATAAAAACAAAAATATAATATAAGTTTGGTGTGAATTTTAATAATATGAATTTTTAATTTTATGCATTTTAAATTTAAGTTTGGTGTGAATTTAAAAACAAAAATGTACTTTATTTCCTTAAGTTAAAAATGTGATTTCTAAAAATTCGTCGTGAGTTGAAAACTAGGTCGTTGAACCGAAATTGCTTTACCCAAGGGAGGGACGAGAACTTTTATTATCATTATTTTTAATTTTATTGAATTAAAGTATGCCAAAAACATTTAAAAAACCCAAAAATCTTTACTTTTAAAACCGCGCTTAAAAAGTGACAAATTTTAAAATTTTGTCTAGGGACGGACTAGGACAACGATCCGAAACGCCCTCACTCCTAAAAAGAAACAAAATTTTAAATAAAATTAATTATTTGTTTTAAAAAGTATAACCTTTTAAAAAAAAGAAAAAAAAAAGAAACAGACCCCATGCGATCGCATGGGGTTCCTTCACAAAAACCATGCGGTCGCATGGGGACCAATTTCTGGTCAGATTGAAAAGCCCAGCGACCTGGTTCTCTGTTTCCACTCCACACACACACAATACACGAACATACTCTGAAAAACATCCATAAATTCGCCATTTTTTCACCAAATTCAACCAAATTTTTCCTACAATCCGCTCTAATCATGCCTAGGTTCGGATTTTTCAACAAGAAGGTAAAAATTACACCCCTAAACTCTTAAAATTCCTAGTTTTTGTGATATTTACCAATATTTTACATAATTTGATTTTATTAATTTCTAGTGTAATTAGAGTTAAATTGTTAGTATATTATGCATGTATAACCTAGATTGATGCTATTTAACATGATTTGAAGCCAAAAACTTCAAAAAATTTAGGAATCTAGGGTTTGTGTTCTTGAGAAATTTGGGGCTTTTTGATATAAACAGGTTATAGCCGATTTTTGTCATGAATTATTGCTATATTAAGTAGTGTAACATGTTTAGGTAGCTAAATGATCAAAACTTTGATCCTAAACATGATTTTTGAGAATTAAAGTAGACTTTTTAGGTCTAAAATTCATGAACTTGATTAAATTGATGTAAATGACATTTGAAACTTTTTTAATTGCTAGTAATGGTTGTTTTAACATGTTATTTGAGTTGAATGCTTATGAACTTTGTAAACATTTTCATATATGCTTATTTGAAAAAGTATAGAATTGTTAAAATTGTGAAAATGTGTACAAGTTTAATTTTGATTAAACATGTTATTGTAATTGTTTCAAGTTGTTATTTTGCTAACACTAATGCATATTTGGATGCACAAATTTTGTGTTTAATATGTTTTGCAGAGATTTACCGATACTGATGGTGCATCATCATCATCTAGACAACCTGCTCCAGAACCTGAACCAGAAATGCAATATGAACCAGAGCAACAACAGGAACAACAACAACAACCTGATCAACACGTACCTTATTATGATCCGCAACAAGAATATGTTGATGCCTACGTAGTATTTCTGATACATCCAATAGTACAACACCCAACGATTTATGAAGAACAGTTGCATCCCAATTTGAGATTTGATCGGAGTTGGAGAGATTACCTGACATATCAAAGTAACAAATTCAAACTGGTAACGAAAAATGTAGAAGTGCTGAGGGTAATCGATTGGGAGCCTTTGGAAAAGGTCCAACTTGCTAACTCAGTTAGACAGCATCTGATCCAAAGGTATGGTAGCTCTTCTTTTCCCGATTGGGAACGTTTATTCACTATTCGTAAGCCTGAATATAAGGAATGGTGCGTTGAGCTTATGAGTACTATAGCATTAAATGCGGATGTAGTTAGATTAGATGATAGAAGTTTTCTTAGATTTATACTTGGCCGTAGGATGTATAGGATGTCCATGCTGGACATGGCCAGGGCTTTACAGATATATACGCCCGCTGAATTACTATTACCCGATTGTACAAATTTGATTTATCATGGTGAAAGGGTAGATAGGAATTTTGATGCTAACGCCGTCTGGAGGCGTATGTCAGATTATAATGTTTTTGGGCGGGCGGGAACACACTCCTACTTACATATTAACAGAGCCGAGCTTTGTATAATTCATAGATTTCTGGCTAACTCGATTACACATAGAGGTCACAACAAGGAGAAAATGCCCTTACATGATTTATTTTACCTTAAGTGTATTCGAGACCCAAGAGGCTTTGTTAATATCCCCTACTGTGTTAGTTTTTATTTGTCTAAGATAGTGGAAGGAATACAGGAAGGGGGAATAATAGGGGGAGGTATTTTTGTTACTCTCATTGGAGAATATTTGGGTGTAGATAAGGATCAAGGGGGTCCACTCTTGGTTTGTAGGGAACAGGATGATACTTTAGGATTGAAGGTCTATCAGGGTGCTAAGGTATTGAAGAGCAGACGCAATCAGGCAGTACCCTATGTTGGTCGTCATCCACAGGTAGAGAGAGGTTCAGATGAGGAAATGGAGGAAGCAGATGTCATTAGGGAGGCTATGACTGAAGTCTACCAGCGTATATATGAGGTAGAAATGACAAACCAGGATAGACATAGTCGATACGAGCAGTGGCAAGCCCGGAATGAGTACGAGCATTTCAGGCAACGACAGCATGATAGATGGCACTATCATCAGCATCGGATCATGAGCCAGCTATCACCTCAAGATCACTACGTACCGACCCGACCTGCTTACTATCCTCCACACCAGCCCGATATGCGACCACCATTTACTCTCTACGACCCTAACCAGGCCTATCAGTACACCTATAACCAACCATGGAACCCGCCCGACGACATGAACTGGAACCCCTATCCAGATTGATATAGTTCCGTTGGGTATTTTTATGATTTTTAATTATTTTTATTTTTATTTATTTATGTTTAAACATATAATATTATGATACTTTTATGTAAGTTTAATATTTTTATTACGTTGTACTAATATTTCATATTTGATTTGAAAGTGGGATTTTAAGTCCCATTTCAAATTACCATTTATTTTATTATTTGTATGTATGTATATTGTCAATTGTACACAACAGGATAAAACAGCGCATTTTCAAAGACTGACATTAAGTTCAGCAAAAGCTACTAATTTTGACGACAAAACGAAAAACAAATGTGATGTAACAACAAGACGGAATGAACAAATGATGTGCACCATTTATCATTCAGCAAACAAACGCCAATATGTTTGGAAACATTGGTAAAATTTAATCATTTTTCTACGGTAATCACCCTCAATAATTTAAATTGTTACTGATTTCTTGCAAATGAGGGCATTGCACGATCTTAAGTGTGGGAAGGGGTTAAATTCTTTCGGATTTTTAAAATTTTTGACTTATACACTTGGTTACCATTAAAAATACTAGTAACGCAGTAGTTATATTAGAATCTAGTACTCTCTAATAATAAAGAATAGCCCTAGTCTTATATACTGACTACCCAATTCTAGTAAAATTTTTCAAAATTTTCAAATAAATGAATTCAAAATCATGTTTATACATATTTATGAACGATAAAACTAGGTGTTAACACCGAAATTATTGTTACCTCGGAAAGGACATAAATTGAGAAACAACCCAAAATGTTAGAATTCATTTAAAATGGAATAGAGGACAATAAAAAGGCAAAGAAAGGAAAATAAAAGCCAAGTGTGGGAAAAATTTACCAAGTTATTTAAAACATATATCACATATTTTTGTACAAATAACTGAAGATACTTTTGTTTTGGACAATTTTATCAGTTTTACCTAATTTCTTATAATATATTTAAAAGAAAAGATAGATCTACACGATGAATCAATTCCATCATTAAAAGGAAGTAAAGTCTTCCGAAAAAGAAACGCGCTTCTTGATTTAGGTCAGGAAGTTTTCGTCCAGACCAGTTGTAGAGTCTACGAAAAACCTTGAAAAGTATTCTTGAAAATCAGCTGGAAATCCACGGATCTCAGCATCAAATAGGGTCGCCAAGTGGTCAGACTTATCCTAACCATGAGAGGATCTGTCTCGTAAAATGGAGAGGGCGCCGTGCAAATTAGCTTGATAAGACTAATGAATCAGATCCCCAGAAAGGATAATCTCCTTAAAGATCAAAAATCAGCTTTTAAGACTGATATTACTCAATCCTTGAGATTGATTTTTAAAGATTGAGAATTACAAACTCATGGAATTCGATGATATCTAAACTCGAGCTTGAACGAGAAAATATTTTGATCAAATTACAAACCGATTTGTTTTCTGAAAACCCATTTGTAATGCGTTCATTACCATTGAACGTAAAATCCTAGGAATTCACCTGGAATTCATTAGGTCACCTGAACCAAATCGGGTGTCAACCGTAAGAACGGTGGTTGCATAGCATGGTCAAAGACAGGACCTTGTGCCAGACCGAAAAACTATAGGGTGATCTTTACTATTGCTCATACCAAGGATAGTAATTGCATCAGACACATTATAGACCATAATTAAAAGCACGTCACGGGACATTGCCTTAACAGTTGCTTGTTCAACGCTTTCCTTTACAACCGGACGGTAGTTTACCTAAAGGTAATATACGGAGCAAGTATACTGGATGTGTTGCTTTCCCAATACAAGGTTAGCAAGTGGGTGACACAAAACCGCAAGTTTTGAGCTAAAATTTTCAAATCTGAAACCCACCAAACCCACAAAAACAATTTCGCAAACACCGGTGAAGGGTTATTCCGGAAAACTTATCTAGGGTAAAAGCTAGATTTAATTTTCAAAAGATCAAATGTTTTCATAAAGATCCAATTTCCTTAAAGGATCTAAATTTTCATAGTCATGTGGGACTGTAAACCACATCGTTATTATCATTGTTCATACCGCCGTATAGAAATCACTGATGTACAAAGTGTGAAGAATAAAGAAGTGATTCTAGTATTATTATTTCAAGACTATATTGCTTGAGGACAAGCAACGCTCAAGTGTGGGAATATTTGATAATGCTAAAAAGCGAACATATATTTCATAGCATTATCCGTCAAGAAAGACAAGCTTTTAGTTGCAATTGTTCTATTTACAAGTGATATTCGTTTAAATAATAAAAGGTGCAGACAAAAGACAGATTCAACGAATTGAAGACGCAAACGACCAAAAAGCTCAAAAGTACAAAGTACAATCAAAGTGGTTCAAATTATTGATGAGAAACGTCTCAAAATTACAAGAGTACGAGTCGCAAAACGCAAAGTACAAGATATTAAATTGTACGCAAGGACGTTCGAAAATCCGGAACCGGGACCAGAGTCAACTCTCAACGCGCGACGCAACGGAGCAAAAATTACAAGTCAACTATGCACATAAATATAATATAATATATAAATAATTCTTAAAATTATTTATATATTATATATATTTAATAAAACCGTCGGCAAACAAGAAAATAAATCCATGTGAGCTGGAAAAGCAGGCCATGCGATCGCATGGCCTGGAAGTGCAATTTCCATGCGATCGCATGGCCCCAATATGCTGGCCACATCTATAAATTTCGCAATTTTGGTCGAACAAAAACACATCTTTTTCTCTTCTTTCCTCT